>NC_057757.1:7956457-7972763 GCF_004010195.1 Chiloscyllium plagiosum
GATAGGATAAATAGACAAGGTCTTTTTCCCTGGAGTCAGGGAATTCAGAATTAGAGGGCATAGGTTTAGGGTGAGAGGGGAAAGATATAAAAGAGACCTAAGGGGCAACTTTTTCACACAGAGGGTGGTACGTGTGTGGAGTGAGCTGCCAGAGGAAGTGGTGGAGGCTGGTACAATTGCAACATTTAAGAGGTATTTGGATGGGTATATGAATAGGAATGGTTTGGAGGGATATGGGCCGGGTGCTGGCAAGTGGGACTAGATTGGGTTGGGATATCTGGTCGGCATGGACGGGTTGGACCGAAGGGTCTGTTTCCGTGCTGTACATCTCTATGACTCTATAACTAGAAACATTAGAGTGTAGGCTATCTTTTTGAAATGTTTGAGGCAATCTGGCCTGATCCATAACAACACCCACCCAGCTTTGCATTGCCTGTAAACTTCGCAACATTACATTTAGTTCCCTCATTACTATCTCTAGTTGATGTCCCAGCACTGATCCCTGCAGTACCCACTCATCACTGGTTGCCACTCAGAAAAGGACCCCTTCATTCCAATTCCGACCTTGGCGAAATTGTCAAAATTTGTATTCAATTTTGTTTTTAATAATGCGTGGATTAAAAGCTGATCTAATGGTCAGCGTGTAACCACTCTCATGAAGGCCAGTGTTTGGTATACTGGGGGCGAAGGTGAGGACTGCAGATGCTGGAGATCTGAGTCTAGATTAGAGTGGTGCTGGAAAAGCGCAACAGGTCAGGCAGCATCCGAGGAGCAGGAAAACTGCAAAAGCCCTTCATCAGGAATACTGCATTAATTTCTAGTCTCTGTGCTATTGTTAAACCCAAAAGGGTTCAGAAAAGATTTACAAGGATTTAAAAGGTTTCAATTATCAGGAAGGGCTGCTTAGGCTGGGCTTTCTCATCAGGTTCATCAACGTCCTTTAGGGAAGGAAACCTCCCCAGCAAAGATCTTCGACTCCCTTCCCTAGAAAGCTCCAAGCCGACAGCAATCTGTTTGCCGACTCTCTGCATCCATTAGAGATCAGCGATAAATCCAACCTGAGTGATGCCCACGTCCCACGAACTCCTGAAGCAAGGAACATTTGGGAGGCACGAAATAATCCAGTCGGCCAAATCAACTCAGTCCCGTCTGAATGGCGCTGGAACAGGTTGCAAATCCCTTGAAGGGTGTGGAATGAGAAAGAACTAACAGTGACATCACAGTGCTTTCAGTGATAAGTACAGCAAGCGTTGTGAACCCGATAAACCAATATCGCAACATGTACCGCATTGTTATGTCCCAGTTATCATTTATTTGTAAATCAATCTCAACGTACTGGTTAGTCAATTGAACGGCCACACAAAATATCAAAGATTTCCAGCCGGTTTCTCCTGAGGTACGGTTGGTTATCCCGAGTAGTCAGCTGAGGGTGTGACTGAGAAGGTTCTGTGCTGTTAAGGTCAATTCAAGACAAAGTTGTAATGTGATTGAAGTGGTTTATGTTGTGTTAAGCTTCCTTGCATTGCGCTTCTTATCACTCAGTATGTGTTTTGGCGTTGGTTATTTTAGATTACATTACAGTGTGGAAACAGGCCCTTCGGCCCAACAAGTCCACACCACCCCGCCGAAGCGCAACCCACCCATACCCCTACCCCTTTTAACCTAACACTACGGGCAATTTAGCACGGCCAATTCACCTGACCTGCACATCTTTGGACTGTGGGAAGAAACCGGAGCACCCGGAGGAAACCCACGCAGACACGGGGAAAACGTGCAAACTCCACACAGTCAGTCGCCTGAGGCGGGAATTGAACCCGGGTCCCTGGCGCTGTGAGGCAGCAGTGCTGACCACTGGTTATGTGAACCAGTGGTTATGTGAACCTCCTGCATAACTGGAATACCCTGACCAGCCAGCACATTTCTGGTCCCATCAATGAGAGTTAGTTTGCCGCACTTATCATGCAGAAACGGTCAACATTTGGGGTGGCACAGTGGCTCAGTGGTTGGCACTCATGCTTCACAGCGCCAGCGTCCCAGGTTCGATTCCAGCCTCGGGCAACTGAGTGTGTGGAGTTTGCACATTCTCCCCATGTCTGCGTGGGTTTCCTCCCACAGTCCAAAGATGTGCGGGTCAGGGTGAATTGGCCGTGCTAAATTGCCCAGAGTGCTAGATGCATTAGTCAGAGGGAAATGGATCTGGGTGGGTTATTCTTCAGAGGGTCGCTGAAGGGCCTGTTTCCACACTGTTGGGAATTAAAGCTCATCAAAATGATTGCAGTTGCAGTTTTACGTATAGTGCAATCATTTCATGCCTTGTAAAACTCAAGTCCGTCGAATTCAAAGAATAAAAATAGAAGCCTTTTACATCCGATTTATGGGGCTTTGTGTTGGAAGGTGGAGATCTTATCTGCTTCTGAATTCAATTTTTTTTTGTGGGGATGTTGCAACGAATGGTGGCAATTGGAGGTGGGAACTTAAATGTTTTGGAGCAAGCTGCATCTCTTTGAAGTCCTCCGTGCTGACACCAAGATGCTTGGGTATAAGGCCTGGGAATATGGCTCAAAACTGGGACTACACATAAATGCCACCACAAAGCCCATCATTGCTGCTTGAGATGGATCCTCCCCATCAGCTGGGAGGAGAGGCATGTGAATGTCAGTGTTCTTAAAGCAGCCAATACCACCAACACTGAGACCTTGATTATCGAACACCAATAGCGTCGGGCAAGCCACATTGTTCGGATGACTGAGTTCCAACAGCCAAAGGAAGTCATCTTCTCTCGGCTCAAGGAATGCACCGTGGGTGTCCAAGTGTGCGTTCAGCTTTGGAGGAACCTCCTGTTACAGAGGGACACAATTCTTTATGAACACCCCGTTGCTAAGAGGAAGGTCTGACGAAGCAGATGCTAGCGGTCTCAAGGACCGACCCCACCGCCTGGAATCAGTTGTTGGTCAGAGATGTGGCTGTGGGATCGATCTCATCAGTTGCACAAAGACCCACAGAACCCAGTGATGTGGAGTTTAAGGAGGGGTGGGTGGGCGGGTGTTCAATCGTACTCGCTGAGTGATTGCCAAGCGATGACGAGCGGAAAAGGGAGGTTGGAATTTTAAGCGTTTTCCGTCAGCTTTTTCCCGCCTCTCGTCGCACACGCTCAATCCTGTCGGAGTTGTTTTGATTGGGATCTTTGCAGAGAAGTTCCAGCCACGTTTACACGCCCTCTCCAGTAAGTATTCCGGACTGGCTCTGCAAACCCAAGAGTGGGTCTCAGCTTTCAGGGGACTGGATAGTTTAGGGAGGATTTGGGGAGATGAATTTTACTCTTGTTGTGACAATCCTGCATATAATGATTTTGGATTGTAAACTCCAAACAGCCAAATTCTTCAGCCACGACTGGATTGCCATAACTTGAAGAATTATGGAGTCGCAGACAGGTACTCCGGGGACAGGGGCTCGGTTAGTGCAGATGGTTTGCTTACGAGACTCAGTCAGGGCCAACCACACAGGTTCGATTCCTACACCAGCCAAAGTTGCCATTCAGGCTTCACCGTCTCAACGTCTCCCACCACCTCAGACCCTCAGGAGAAACATGCTCGGACTTTTCCCTTTGGGACTAAGGCAACTTTACTAAAGCTTGATTGGAACATCATGTTGCAGTTGGTGAGACCGCACTGGGAATACTGTGTTCAGTTTTGGTCACCTTGCTGTCGGGAGCGTGTTGTTAAACTGGAAAGAGTGCAGAAGAAATTTACAAAGATATTGCCTGGACTTGGTGGTCTGAGTTAAAGTCAAGCTAGGGCTTTTATCTTTAGAGCGTGGGAGACTGAGGGGTGACCTTATAGAGGTGTATAAGATCATGAGAGGCACGGATAGGGTGAACGCACTCAGTCTTTTCCCCAGGGTTGGGGAATCGAGGACTAGAGGGTATCAGGTTAAGGTGAGAGGGGAACGAATAAAAGGGAACCTGAGGGGGGGGCAACATTTTTACCCAGAGGGTGGTACGCAGATGGAATGAGCTGCCAGGGGAAGTGGTTGAGGCGGGTACATCAACAACATTTAAAAGGCAGTTGGACAAATACATGGAGAGGGAAGGATTAGAAGGGTATGGGCCAAGTGCAGGAAAATGGGGTTAGTGTGGACGGACATTTTGGTCAGCATGGACCAAATTGGGCCGGAGGGCCTGTCTCTGTGCTGTAGGCCTCTATGACTCAATGAGGAACAGGCCACTCAACCCTTCATGTCAATGCTGGCTCCCAATAAGATCAACTCAGCTGTAGATACCCTACTTTATCCTCTCCTACACATTTTTCGTTTCTCATTCAATAATGACCATAAGACATAGGAGTGGAAGCAAGGCCATTCGGCCCATCAAGTCCACTCCACTGTATAATCATGGCTGATGGACATTTCAACGCCACTTATCCGCACTCTCCCCTTGGCTCTTAATTCCTTTTGAGGTCAAGAATTCATCAATCTCTGCCCTGAAGACATTTAACATCCCGGCCTCCACTGCCCTCCGCGGCAATGAATTCCACAGGCCCACCACTCTCTGGCTGAAGAAACGGCTCCTCATTTCCGTTCTAAATTGACCCCCTCTAATTCCAAGGCCGTGCCCACGGGTCCTAGTCTCCCCGCCTGACGGAAACAATTTCCCAGCGTCCACCCTTTCTAATCCTTGCATTTCCTTTCAGAAACCATGATCAAATCCACCCCTCACCTCAAACTCTCACCAGGACGGACTTTTCCAATGCTAACCACGCTCTGAGTAAACAGGAGACCCTCTATTGACTTTGGTTCCTTAGCCAATCAGGCAGCAGCAGTGATTCCAGCCAACCTTAGACCTGTGCCCGGTCGTTCAAAATCCATGCCACAACTGGGAATGGTTTCTCTCTGGCCGGACGCCCTCAGGATTAGGAACTCGCCTCCCAGCCTCAACTCTCTCCTCCCAAGAAACCCGCCCTCAGCTTTTTGCAAAACGCCTGCGGAGGCTGGAAACCCGAGGCAAACATGGAGATCGCTGGAAAAGCGCAGCAGGTCTGTGGTGGGAGGGTGTGGGATTGGTGGGGAGACAGAGTCAGCGTCCCAACAGTGGCTGGACTGAAACGCTGTGAGGAAGAGTTCGGCGCAATGTTGGCACTGTTTCTCTCTTTCCGCACACGCGGAGTTTCTCCAGCACTCTCCGCGTCAGCGTCTCCCAATCTATCCGAGAGCTGGGCATGTGCACCTTGTCGCTAGGGGAGGCCAACCTCCCGCCCGGGAAACCAAAGAGACAGCTCCTGGGATTGATGTCCAACTGGCCGCTTGTGGGCCAATGGACTACCTTCTCAGCGAATCAGGAGCCTCGGTACTGAGGCCAGGCATCATCCAGTGCTGCCAGCCAATCAGAGGCCCAGAAGCCGCTAGGTGCTGGAGGCCCAGGTTTCAGACGCAAGGGGGTAAACGGTTTTATTAAAGTCCCGGTGAGGTGGGAGATGGGCGCCAATGGCCCTTTCGCCTGTGGACTGAGGCCAGCAGAGCCTCAGGTAATTCGGTTGGTGGTTAATTCTAGGCCCGTCAAAGGGGGACTTGGCTTGACCCCTTGACGGGTGTTAATTGATGTGGGGTTGATGTGGTCAGCCTGGACTTTCTCGCCCAGCACTCGAGGTGGCCAGTCAGACCCCCTTCCGTATCTGTGATTCTACCATCATTTTTGATCCATGAACCTCCATATTTCCGATGCCCCATGCTGTCGAAGCCCCTTGAGAAAGTCAGTCACCTTGTCGCCTTCATCGATCCTTTCCGAAGACGGATCGATAAACTGAGAAGTTAACTGCCGGGTGAATTTTCCTCGACAAATCCTTGACAGATTTCCCCAATTTGTCATCCCCCTGCTCCCCACCACAAACCAGGTTACTTTTCCCACATTTTTGCAGAGTGGATTGTTAGCTTATCCTGAGTATTATTTCCGAGATTCTCAAAGACGATCTACACCGGACTCAAGTCTTTCTCTCTCGACAGCTGTCACTGGACTTGTTGAATTTTTCCAGCAGTCATAGAGCTGTACACCACGGAAACAGACCCTTCGGTCCAACCCGTCCATGCCGACCAGATATCCCAACTCAATCTAGTCCCACCTGCCAGCACCCGACCCATATCCCTCCAAACCCTTCCTATTCATATACCCATCCAAATGCCTTTTAAATGTTGCAATTGTACCAGCCTCCACCACATCTCATTCCATACCCGTACCACCCTCTGTGTGAAAACGTTGCCCCTTAGGTCTCTTTTATATCTTTCCCCTCTCACCCTAAACCTATGCCCTATAGTTCTGGATTCCCCCACCCCAGGGAAAAGACTTTGCCTAGTACCCTATCCATGCCCCTCATAATTATATAAACCTCTATAAGGTCACCCCTCAACCTCCGAAGCTCACAACATCTTTCCGATAGGAAGGAGACCAGAATTGCACGCAATATTCCATAAGTGGCCTAACCAATGTCCTGTACAGCCGCAACATGACCTCCCAACTCCTGTACTCAATACTCTGACCAAAGGAAAGCATACCAAATGCCTTCTTTTCTATCCTGTTTACATTAAGTGCATAAGTATACCCTACATTAAATGTATAAGTCCTGGGTATAATGATAAGGTGTTGCTGAACAAAGAGACCTTGGAGTGCAGATTCCTAGCTCCTTGAAAGTGGAGTCGCAGGTAGATAGGATAGTGAAGAAGGTGTTTGGTATGCTTTCCTTTATTGGTCAGGGTATTGAGTACAGGAGTTGGGAGGTCATGTTGCGGCTGTACAGGACATTGGTTAGGCCACTGTTGGAATATTGTGTTCAATTCTGGACTCCTTCTGATAGGAAGGATGTTGTGAAACAGAAAAGATTTACAAGGATGTTGCCAGGGTTGGAGGATTTGAGCTACAGGGAGAGGCTGAACAGGCACAGGGCTGTTTTCCCTGGAGCATCGGAGGCTGAGGGGTGACCTTATAGAGGTTTATAAAATCATGAGGGGTGTGGATAGGATAAATAGACAAAATCTCTTCCCTGGTGTGGGGGAGTTCAGAACTAGAGGATATAGGTTTAGGGTGAGAGGGGAAAGATATAAAAGGGTGTAAGGGGCAACTTTTTCACTCAGAGGGTGGTACGGGTATGGAATGAGATGTGGTGGAGGCTGGTACAATTGCAACATTTAAGAGGCATTTGGATGGGTATATGAATAGGAAGGGTTTGGAGGGATATGGGCCGGGTGCTGGCAGGTGGGACTGGATTGGGTTGGTATATCTTGTCGGCATGGACGGGTTGGGCCGAAGGGTCTGTTTCCGTGGTGTACATCTCGATGAAATGTATCAGTCCTGCTGTGATTTGCCGTTCCAAAATGCAGCACCTCGCGTTTATCTAACTCAAACTCCAACTGCCACTCCTCAGGCCTAGTTTGTATTTCATTTGGGACGCTGGTGTTGGGCAAGGTCAGAAGTCACGTGACACCACGTCATAGTGGGAAACGTTTATTTACAATCACGCGGGTCAGGGTTGAGGCAGCCACACATCCCTAAGTGCCTCCTCTGCCCTTCACCCCAGTATCTGGGTACCTCAACGCCTGACTTGCTTTCGCTTGGCAGTGACCTTTGCTGAACCCTAGGCCACCACGCCCAACTGCCTTCCTTTTGGCAGATTTAGCATTGGAAGTGAAAGTGCTTCAGGAGTATCAGAAGCAAGGCGATTTCACAGCTCCCTGCCAAACCCCATTTCTGGCAGTCCATGAGACATAGATGTCGGCAACACAGTCAAAAACACAAACGCCCTCCAGGACTTGTTGAGCGACCGTGACTACCACGTTAAATAAAGGGCTTGAATATTCCCAACAGCTCGACTTAAGATGTCTGGATGCTCTGCTACTTCGGAAGTGTTCTCAATTCATCCAGGGTAGGGTTTGGGGTTCGGGGTGAGGTGGGGGGGAGCATGATGGTTAAAATCAACTCGGCGAAAGTGAGGGCTGCAGATCAGAGTCGGGAGTGTGGCGCTGGAAAAGCCCAGCGGCTCAGGCAGCATCCGAGGAGCAGGAGAATCGACGTTTTGGGGCATGAGCCCGACATCAGGAATGAGGGCCGAGCGGTAATACTGCTGGCCGTTAATGCAGAGGCGTTCCGGGGGACCGGGGTTCAAATCGGACCACGGAAGGTGGTGGAATTTGAATCTATTACAAATTAAAAGTCCAGGGACCGTAAATTCATTGCCAACTGTTGGGGGAAACCCCTATGTGGCGCACTAGTAAGGAACTAGTGAAAAATCACACAACGCCAGGTTATAGTCCAACAGGTTTAACTAGAAAGAAGGAGAAAGTGAGGACTGCAGATGCTGGTTAATTAGAAACCCTTATAACCTGGAGTTGGGTGATTTTTAACGTGGTTCACCTCAGTTCAACATTGGCTCTGCCACATCATGTCCGAAGGGAAGGAAGCAGCCATCCATACCTGGTCTGGGCCTACAGGTGACTCCAGACCCACAGCCATGTGGTTGACTCTTAACTGCCCTCTGGAATGGGCAGTAAACGCTGGCTCAGCCAGCGATGCCCACAATGGATTAAAAAAATGTATCTCAGGGAAGGGGTTTCTCCGTTAGTATGACACACCAAGCAGGGACAATGAGGCCGCTCATTTCCCTGCGCTGAAAACGTGCCGGGGGTGGCGGGGGGGGGGTTGTTCACCGGCCCCTCCGTCCTCGCAATCAATGCCGAGTCCCTCACCAGCACCTCCTCCTTAATCGACGCCAGAGTTACCTTGTCCTGATGTGACCATAAGCCGTCCCTCCCTCCCCTTCCCTTTGAGGGACAAGCCAGACTCGGTCCCCAACCATTCCCCTCCCCCACCCGACCCCCACCCCCACCCCATCCCCCGCCCTTTCCCAGGTATCTCCTGTCTCTCAAGTCCTTCCTTTCCGGGTGCCGGCATCTGGCTTTGCCCGCGGGGGCGACAGCGAGCGGTTGTTGCAGTCGACGCTGTCCGTGTTGGACGTCAGCGCGTTCCTCAAGGCCTTCATGCCCACGCTCTTCTGGAAGGTTTCCGTGGCGAAGTAGTAGGCCAGGGGGTCGAAGATGGCGTTGAGGCAGGCCACGGAAATGGTGACGCGGTAGGAGGCCCCCAGTGCCCTCTCCTGGCCGGGCGCGGCCACGTAGAGCAGGAGCACCGTGTGGTACGGCAGGAAGCAGATCACGAAGATGACAACGTTGGCCGCCACCATGTTGCGGATCTTGCGCCAGTCCACGTAGTCCATGCGGGCGGCAGAGCTACGGCGGACCCCTCTCAGGAGGGCCAGAGAGCAGACCAAGATGGTGGACAGCGGGAAACCGTAGCCGACCAGGAGGGTGGGCACCACTGTGGCCGGGTTGGTGACGTAGCTGGGCCTCTGGTGGAAGCAGAGCTGGCACTCGTCGGTGGCGTTGCCGGGCTTTCGGATCAGCAGGTAGGGCGGGATGCTGGCGCCCACCACCAACAGCCAGACCCCGGCGCTGATCCACTTGGCCTGGCCGCGCAGCGAGTTCACCCGCGACTTCATGGGGAAGCAGATCGCGACGCAGCGGTCCAGGCTGATGCAGGTGAGGAAGAAGATGCTGCCGTACATGTTCACCAGGAAGACCAGCCCAGTCAGCTCACAGAGGAGCGGGGGCAGGGTCCTCCGGTCCACGTAGTACAGGATGCGCACGGGCAGCGACGCCACCAGCAGCAGGTCAGCGCACGCCAAGTTCTTCATGTAGACGGTGGTCTGCGAGCGGATCTTCGTGAAACGGAAGAAAAAGACCAGAGCCAGGGTGTTGAACAGCAGGCCCAGCAGGAAGATGAAGCTGAACATGGTCACGTAGAGATGGTCCGTCCACTGCTTGGGATTCAGGCAGCTCCCGTTCACTTCCCCCATCACCGCTGCTCGTCTTCAGGCTTGGGAAGCACCTGCAGGGAGGGAAAGGGTACAGGCATGGAGTCAGACCACACAGAGACAGGCCCTCTGACTCAAACTGGTCCATGCTGAGTAAAACGTCCGTCCATGCTAACCCCATTAAGACATAGGAGTGGAAGGAAGGCCTTTCAGCCCATTGGGTCCACTCCACCACTCAATGATGGGCTTTTCAATGCCACTTACCCGCACTCTCCCTGTGTCCCCGAATTCCTTGCGAGATTGAGAACTTGACTTCCCTGCACTTGGTCCATATCCTTCTAATCCTTCCCTCTCCATGTATTTGTCCAACTGCCTTTTAAATGTTGTTAATGTACCCCCCTCAAACACTTCCCCTGGCAGCTCATTCCATCTGCGTACCACCCTCTGGGTAAAAACGTTGTCCCTTCAGGCTCCCTTTTATTCTTTCCCCTCTCACCTTAACCTGATGCCCTCTAGTCCTCGATTCCCCAACCCTGGGGAAAAGACTGAGTGCATTCAGCCTATCCATGCCTCTCATGATCTTATACACCTCTATAAGGTCACCCCTCAGTCTCCCACACTCTAAAGATAAAGGCTTTAGCCTGTCCAACCTCTCCCTATAACTCAGACCGTTGAGCCCTGGCAACATCCTTGTAAATTTCTTCTGCACTCTATCGAGTTTAATAACATCCTTCCTATAGCAAGGTGAGCAAAACTGATCACAATACTCCAAGTGTGGCCTCACCAACGTCCTGTATAACTGCAACATAACTTCCGAAACTCTATACTCAGTGCCCTGACTGATGAAGGCCAGTGTGCCAAAAGCCTTCTTCACTGCCCTGTCTAACTAGGACTCCACTGAGGGAGAACTGTGCACATCAACTCCAAGGTCCTTCTCTCCCACTACACTCCTTAAGGCCCTACCATCCACTATGAAACTCCTCCCATGATTTGACTTTCCAAAAGGCAAGATCTCATCGTTATCAATATAAAACTCCATTTGCCATTTCTCAGCCCACCTTCCCAGCTGATCAAGGTCCTGCTGCAATTTCTGATACCCTTCCTCACTGTCCATGAATCTGCCTATTTTAGTGTCATCAGTAAACTTGCTAATCAGGCCCTTGTACGTTCTCATCCAAAACATTGATATCGATAACAAACAGCAATGGGCCCAGCTCCGACCGCTGAGGCATTCCAGTCTGACAAGCATCCTTCCACTATTACCCTCTGCTTCCTGCCACCAAGCCAATTGTGTATCCAGCTCCCCCCGGATTCCATACGATCTAATCTTCCAGAGCACCCTCCCTTGTGGAACCTTATGAAAGGCCTTCCTGAATTCCATATGGACCACGTCTTCTGCCCTGCCCTTGTCAACTTTCCTGGTCACTTCATCAAAGAACACCAACAAATCTGTGAGGCACGGTCTCCCATTCACAACGACGTGCTCACTAATCCAAATCAAACCCTGATTTTCCAAACGCATGTATTTCTTATCCCTCAGAGTCTTCTCAAGTAACTTCCCCTCCCCAGATGTTAGATTTACTGGTCGATAGTTTACACGTTTATTTCTGTAGCCCTTCTTGAATAATGGCACAATATTCGCTCCTCTCCAGTTTTCAAGGACCTCACCCGTGGTTAACGATGATGCTAAAATATCAGCCAGGGCCCCTGCAATTTCTTCTCTCGCCTCTCGCAGTGTTTATAGATATATTTGTCAGGACCAGGAGATTTATCCACCTTCATACATTCTAATACATCCAACTCCTCCTCTACTGAGATATGGACTGTCCCCAAGGTGTCACCACTAACTTCTTCAAATTCCCAAGTCTTCATGTCTTTCTCCATGGTCAACACATTGAGGACCTCACCCATCTCCTGCAGTTCTACACAGACATGACCACTTTGGTACTTGAGGGGCCCTATTCTCTCTCGAGTTAGTCTTTCCCATTTAATACACTTAAAGTACCTCTTTCAATTCATCCTGATCATCTTAGCCCAGGCTATCTCATGCTCTTTCTCGGCCCTCCTGATTTCCTTCTCCAGTAATCTCCCGTATCCCGTTTGTACCTCCAGGGGTCCCTTGATCCCAGCTGCCTCTACCTGAGCCACTCCGACATCTTTCCAGGTGAAAGCCTCAATATCTCTTGTCATCCAGGATTCCCTATTCCTGCCACCCAATCCTTTCACCCTCACAGGAACATACACACCTTGTACTCCAGCAATCTCCCTTTTAAAGGTCTCCCACTTGCCGGAGTTCCCTGAACCTGCAAACAAACTACTCCAGTCAACCTGTGTAAGTTCCTGTCTAATTCCATCAGACTTCACCTTTCCCCCAGTTTCCCTCTTGAACCTGTGGACCAGTTTAAAGTTTAAGTTTGCGAAACTGCCGGAGGGGAAATAATATGGATTGTGGATATTATACATCTCTATGACTCGATGACTGGACATGAAGATGATTTTCATATGGAAGGGCAAACTGTGTCAGCGCAGGCTTGGACGGGCTGAAGGGCCTGTTGCTGCGTTGTGACGTTCTGTGTCCCCTTTTTGACTGGCGGTGCTTTAAGCTGAGGCTCTCGCCTGAGGGGAAGGGAAAGGTTGAGGAAGGGAATCCTTCCCTCCGCGGGAATCGAACCCAACGCAAACTGGCCAATCAGACTGAGCAACCCCCTATTCCCCCCCCCCCTCCCCACAACCCTGCCGTGATCGGGTAATGGGCTGAAGGCCCTCATTCCTTGCTGTTAACAAAACCCTCCTGACTCTCTGATTTCTTCCCCATGACTTAACAATTGAATCTCCCAACCTTTCACCTCCCAGAGATTTCTAACTTAAGAAACACAGCTCTCTGCTTTGTAGAAAACTGCCTGGGCACGGCCAGTTCCCCTTTGCCGGCCACCAGTAGCTCACTCATTCTTTTACCCGGCAATTTGTCTTTCATATCTTGATCGGGACCTCACACAAATAGGCACTCCTCCGTTCGAGTAGATTCACACTTGATTTTGCCATGTCCTGCTCGATCACTGTCCTACTGACCGAAGTGCTGCAGGGGAGATTGTGCACCGAGAAATGATCTCCTCCCACTCCCCTCCCACTTGATGTCTACCCTGTGCGTCCAATCTCATCTTCAGAACCAGGCACAGCGCTATTTCCTTCCTCAATGTGCTGCAAACACAGACAGATCTTGCACACATTTCAGGAACCGCTTGTCCTCTTAGCAATTGTTCCCATCCTCCCCACTCCAGTCGGTGAGGAACCCCCTCCTGTACAATCCAAGCGGAGGCCATTTGACCCATAATGTCTGTGCTGACCCCTCCAGAAGGGCATAGAGTCCCAACAGTGCAGGAACAGGCCCAATACCAGCTCTCCGAAGAGCGCCCCCTACCCCTATCCCTGCATTTCCCACGGCTCACCCACCTAGCCCGCACACCCCTGGGCAGTTTAGCACGGCCAATCCCACCCTTGGACCTGCACATCGTTTGGACTGCAGGAGGAAACCGGAGCACCTGGAGGAAACCCACGCAGAGGCGGCAGGGGGGAGCGCGCAAACTCCGCTCAGAGAGTCGCCCAAGGCTGGGATCGAACCTGGCTCCCTGGCGCTGGGAGGCAGCCGTGCTAACCACTGAGCCATCAGGGTCTTCCCCCGCCAACCCCCACAGCATTGCTTTTTGACAGCTCTCCGAAGAGCACCCCCTACCCCTATCCCTGCATTTCCCACGGCTCACCCACCTAGCCCGCACACCCCTGGGCAGTTTAGCACGGCCAATCCCACCCTTGGACCTGCACATCATTTGGACGGCAGGAGGAAACCGGAGCACCCGGAGGAAACCCACGCAGAGGCGGCAGGGGGGAGCGCGCAAACTCCGCTCAGAGAGTCGCCCAAGGCTGGGATCGAACCTGGCTCCCTGGCGCTGGGAGGCAGCCGTGCTAACCACTGAGCCATCAGGGTCTTCCCCCGCCAACCCCCACAGCATTGCTTTTTGAAAGGCCCGATTGCCCATCATTGCATCTTTCACCAACCATCCCAGATTGGTGTTCCCCGCCTCGTGATCCTGTTTTTAACTCCACCAGGGAGGAGTGAAGTAGGCCATTCAGCCCATCAAGTCTGCTGTGCCAGTCAATGGTCGGTCTGATAACCCTCAATTCTGCTTTCCTGCCTTTTCCCCATGACGCTTGATTCTCCTTTCTGATTAAGGATCTATCTCAGCCTTGAACGCACCTATTGACCCAGCCTCGAGAGCCCTCTGTGGTGAAGAATTCCACAGATTCGTTCCCCTCTGAGAGAAGAAATTGTTCCTCACCTCTGTCCTAAATGCGTGACCCCTTATTCTGAGCTATGCCATCTGATGCTGGACTCTTCCCCCATGGAGAAACAGCCTTTCCAATTCTCCCCCGTCTGGGCCTCTAAGGATCTTGTCGAATCCCCACAGTGTGGAAGCAGGCCCATCGGTCTACACCCACCATCCAAAGAGCATCCCCATTTCCCCTACCCTGCCTTTCCCGTGGCCACCCTACATCATCCACCTAGCCTGCACATCCCTGGACACCGGGGGCGATTTAACATGCCCAATCTCCCCTAACCTGCACATCTTTAGACTGTCAGAGGGCGAGGAGAGTTTTATAAAATCGTGAGGGTCGTGGACAGGGTAAATAGCCAAAGTCCTTTTCCCTGGGGGGAGGGTGGGCGAGTCCAAAACCTGAGAGCACCCTAAGGAGTAACGTTTTCACTCAGAGGGTAGTGCGCATGTAGAATGAGCTGCCAGAGGAAGTGGCGGAGGCTGGTACAATGACAGCATCGAAAATGCATCTGGGTGGGTATATGATTAGGAAGGGTTTAGAGGGGGAAGGTGCTGACAAATGGGAACTAGATGAATTTCGGATATCTGGTCAGCATGGGCTAGTTGGACCGAAGGGTCTGTTTCCATACCGTACAGCTCTATGACTCTGTGCTAACCACTGAGCCATCGTGTATAAGTTCACCCCTTATTCTCCTCAAACCCCATGAGTGCAAGCTCAGTCGACTCAACCTTTCCTCATCCATCCATAACCAAAAGCAACATTCCCTCGAACCTACCGACTTAGCCCGACAGCCTTTCCGAGGTTTATTCGAGGTCATTTAGGGTATTTAAACTGTCAATGGATAGACATATGGATGGGAATGGAAGAGTGTAGGTGAGATGGGCCTCAGGTTGGTTCCACAGGTCGGCGCAACATCGAGGGCCGAAGGGGCTGTACTGTGCCGGAATGTTCCACGGTGTATGTACTGAAAAAAAATAAAACCAGAGGGAGGGTTGCGTGGGCCTGGCCTGATGAACCTTCGCTGTATTGCCTCCAATATATCTCCGAAGATAGCAGGCCGAAGCCTGTTCACAGTATTCTTGTTGTGTTAAACTTCTACCGTTTATCGTTTCAGCAAAACCTCCCTATTTTAATATCCCATTCCTTTTGAAATAAAGGCCAACATTTGCCTTCCCGATGGTCGTTATGTGTGATTCATGCACAAAGATCCCCGAATTCCCTTGTTCTGCGGCTTTCCGGAATTTCTCTCTCCAGTTAAGGAACACTCAGCTCCTCTATCCTTCCTGCCAAAGCGCACAGCCTCACACTTCCCCATCTGCCTGGTGTTTGCCCACCTGGCGATATCTCTCTTCCTTCCCCCTTATTTTAGCCGTGATGTGGAGGTGCCGGGTGTTGGACTGGGGTGGACAAAGGCAGAAGTCACATGACACTGGGGTGGACTCAGACAGGTTTTCGGAGCGATGGTCCCTTGTCAGCTGGATTGCGGTGTCACATGCCTTCTGACTTATTGTTGTGACATCCATAGACTTGACATCGGTTTACTCACTTCCCTCATCACGTCAATAGATAGTAATCAGGAGAAAATGAGGACTGAAGATGCTGGAGAAGTAAATAGGGTTGCAGGTAGACAGGATAGTGAAGAAGGCGTTTGGTACACTTTCCTTTATCAGTCAGAGTATTGAGTACAGGAGTTGGGAGGTCATGTTGCGGCTGTACAGGACATTGGTTAGGCCACTGTTGGAATATTGCGTGCAATTCTGGTCTCCTTCCTGTCAGAAGGATGTTGTGAAACTTGAAAGGGTTCAGAGAAGGTTCACAAAGATGTTGCCAGGGTTGGAGGGTTTGAGCTACAGGGAGAGGCTGAACAGGCTGGGGCTGTTTTCCCTGGAGTGTCGGAGGCTGAGGGGTGACCTTCTAGAGGTTTATAAAATCGTGAAGGGCATGGATAGGATAAATAGACAAAGTCTTTTCCCTGGGGTGGGGGAGTCCAGAACTAGAGGGTATAGGTTTAGGGTGAGAGGGGAAAGTTATAAAAGGGTGTAAGGGGCAACTTTTTCACACAGAGGATGGTGCGTGCATGGAATGAGCTGCCAGAGGAAGTGGTGGAGGCTGGTACAATTGCAACA
>NC_057757.1:7972906-7978930 GCF_004010195.1 Chiloscyllium plagiosum
GGGTTGGATCTGGGATAGGATGCAGCCCTAACCACCCCACCCCCCCCCCACTATTTAGCATTCGCGATTTTCCAAATCCCCCTCCCCCTCAGATACAACCCTCCAACTCTTTTTCAGACATTAAGGTTGAGTATTGCTCTTCGGGACAATGTGTCCGGGAATTAATAACTGAGAATTTGTAACAAGAAGTAAGGGGGTGGCTGAAGAATTGGACAAACGTTTCCCTTCACTGCAGAGGATCCTTGTCGCAGCCAAGAAATATCTATCTAACGGAAAATGGAATGGAGTGAGAAACGCACAAAATTGGCAATCTTTAGGAGATTGGGGACTGAGGAACGTGTTGGAGGTGTGGACTGACGCGTCCCTGAATCCTATTGATTTCCAACCTCAAAGGGGAACCTGGTGCTGGAGGTGATTTGGTAACAGTTGAAACTTTATTGCTGGAACAGCACAGCAGGTCAGGCAGCATCCAGGGAACAGGAGATTCGACGTTTCGGGCACAGGCCCTTCCTCAGTGATTTGGTAACACTCCTGGCAGCTTGTCTGAGGTGGAAAATTAGCCAATCACCTTAGCTTTTAAAAAAAAAGGGAGAGAGAGACAAACTGTAGGCCATTTGGCCTGAACTTCTATCAGAGTGAAATGTTCAAAGCTTTTCTTAAAAACATCACAACAGGGCACTAAGGGAAAAAAAAAACTTTGAGGCAGAGTTGACATGATTTTGTGAAAGGGTAGTTGTCCTGAAGTTGGGATTGGGAGCTCCCTCACGAAGTAAGATACTACCTCAAAAGTTAATGTCGAAATCAAATACTCACGGGCTCGAGGTGAAATATTGGCATCCATAAGACAATGAGTATAGGAGCTGAATTAGGCCATTCAGTCCATCAGGTCTGCTGTGCCATTCGATTGTGGCTGATCGGTTTCTCAACCCCATTCTCCCCGTAACCCTTGACCCCTTTACCAGTTAAGAACCTACCTTTCTCTCTCTTAAAGACACTCAATGACTTGACCTCCACAACCCTCTGTAGCCAATGAGTTCCACAGATCCACCACCCTCCGGCTAAAGGGCCGTCCCTTCGCTCTGAGGCTGTGCCCTCGGGTCCTGGTTTCTTCTACTTCTCTGTGCCCTCTCTATCATGTCCAGTCAGAGCCCAGCCTCCATCCTTTAATACTCCCTCACAGACCCAGAGTCCTCATAGGACAAGCCCTTCACCCCTGGGATCAGTCTTGGAACCCTCCTTTGGACCCCCTCCAATGCCAGAACATCCCTTCTTTGACGCCGACTCCTAAAATGCTCATTCTATTCCAAATCCAGTCTGCTCAGAGCCTCATACAGCCTCAGCAGTACGTCTCTGCTCTTATATTCTAACCCTCTTGTAATGAATGCTAGCATTGCATCTGCCTTCCCAGCTACAACTGAACCTGCATGCTAATCCGAAAAGAATCCTGAACGAGAACTCCCGAATTGCTTTCTGCTTCAGATTTCTGGAGTCTTTCCCCACTTAGAAAGTAGCCTTCACCTCTACTTTTCCGATCAAAGTGCATAACCTCACAACTTCCTCCGTTGCGTTCCATCTGCCACTTCTTTGCCCAGTCTCCCAGTCTGTCCAAGTCCTTCTGCAGCCTCCCTGCTCCCTCAACGCTATCTGTCCCTTCACATATCGCTGCGTCATCTGTAAAATGAGCAACAACACCTTCAGTCCCTTCGTCCACAGCGTTAATGTAGAGCATGAGTAGTTGTGGTCCCAGCAATGACCCCTGAGGAACTCTACTAATCACCGGCTGCCATTTTGAAAAACACCTCCTTTGTCCTCAGTGGTTAGCACAGCTGCCTCACAGCGCCAGAGAGCCGGGTTCAATTCCCGCCTCAGGCAACTGTCTGTGTGGAGTTTGCACATTCTTCCCGTGTCTGTGTGGGTTTCCTCCAGATGCTCCAGTTTCCTCCCACAGTCCAAAAATGTGCAGGTTAGGATGAATTGGCCACGCTAAATTGCCCGTGGTGTTAGGTGAAGGGAGGGTCAGTGTGGACTTGTTGGGCCGAAGGGCCTGTTTCCACACTGTAAGTAATCTAATCTAATTTAATCTAATCTAGTCCCCACTCTCTGCCTTCCTCCAGTCAGCCAATCCTCTATCCATGCCAGGCCCTTGCCCTTACCACCGTGGGGCTCTGACCTTATGTAGCAGCATCCTATGCAGCACCTTGTTGAAGGCCTTCTGGAGATCCACATAGATCATGTCCAATGGGTCTCCTTTGTCCAACTTGCTCGTTAGCTCCTCACAGATCTATCAGGCATGACCTACCCTTGACAAAGCCATGCTGGCTCAAGTCTTCTTTACTATACACTTCCAAAATTAAATATTGGACTCAAACATTGCACTAACAACTAAGAGAGGCTAACCAGCCTCTAGTTTCCTGTCTTCTGCCTCCCGCCCTTCTATTACATTAGCCATATTCCAGTCCTCTAGGATCCTCCCCGACTCCAGTAATTCCTGAACGGTCACCACCAATGCTTCACAATCTCTCTGTCAGAACTCTGGGGTGTAGGCGTAGGAGAAAGTCAGGACTGCGGATGCTGGAGATCAGGAGTGTGTGTGCCTGAAACCTCGACTGTCCTGCTCCTCAGATGCTGCCTGACCGGCTGTGCTTTTCCAGCGCCGCACTCTCGACCCTGGGATGTAGTCCGTCTGGTCCTGGTCATTTATCCACCTTCAGACCTTTCAGCTGCCCTAGCACCTTATCCTTACACTGTACTCATCTCTTCCCCTGACTTGCTTGAAGTTGCTGGTGCCCTCCACTTGTGTAAGTGATGCCAAGTACCGTTCCAGTTTCTCCATCGTTCCTTTGCTCCCCATTACTACATCTGCAGCCTCAGATTCCAGCAGTCCAATGCCCACTTTTACCTTTTAGCTATCTAAAAGAATCTCATGCAATCTTCTTCTACGTTACCAGCTAAGCGTAGCCTTATATTTCATCATCACACACCTCCTCTCATTGCTTTTTTTAGCTGTCCTCTGCTGTTTTTGTGTGTAGTTTTTGGCCTCATATCTCACTGACCCTGTTGAGCGGAGGTTCACGAGAATGGTCTCAGGAATGAAAAGCTGAACATATGAGGAATGTTGGAGGACTCTGGGTCTATACTGGAAGGATCAGGGAGGATCTAATTGAAACATCCAGAATAGTGAATGGCCTGGACAGAGAGGATGTTGGGAAGATGTTTCCCATTGGGAGGAGGGACTAGGACCCGAGGACACAGCCTTAGAGTAAGGGAAAGAGCTTTTAGAACAGAGATAAGGAGAAATGTCTTCAGCCAGAGAGTGGGGAATCGATGGGATTCACTTCCACAGAGGGCTGTGGGGGCCAGGTCATTGGGTATATTTAAGACGGAGATGGATAGGGTCTTGAGTATCAAGGGGATCCAGGGTTACGGGGAGAAAGCGGGAGAATGGGGTTGAGAAACCTATCAGTCATGATTGAATGGCGGAGTAGAATCGATGGGCTGAATGGCCTCGCTTCTGCTCCTATGTCTTATGATTTGTTTTTAAGTCTTCCCTATCCCACAATAACTAACCAATGGAAAATGGAGATTGGACCAACATTGGCTTTTCCAAGTTGGCAAGGTGGAATGAGCGGTGGTTTGATGAGTGAACTCAGTTGGCTGGAAGGCTGCTTTGCAACGCAGGGTGATGCCAACTGAGCGGGCTGGCTGCTGCACTGGGTGAGTTTACCATGAAGACCCTGCCTCCTCAGGCTTACCACAGGCCTGAGGAACGGCGACCCTCAGGTTCAGTTCACCACTAGCTGGTTCTCTCAAACGAGAGCGTGAGACGGCGGTTTGGGAGCGACCCCCCCGGGGTGGGGTGCAGTGGAAATGGAGGGTGGTATTCATGCTCTGACACTGTTCAACTTAATGTTGAGTCTTCCCGACTGGGCAGAATCGGAGATGTTGTTCCTCCAGCTTATGTCAGGCTTCGTTGGAACCTTGCTATAGGCCCTGGACAAGGCATCCTGCTCTATTGGCATTGTTTAACAACTGTCCAGTTACCCAATCCCCTGTTGCCTGTATGGTAGGCAGGGGCTGGCCTATTTTCTACTATTTGCATTCTTAACCACTGACACCTATTTTACATCTCTATCACTCCTCTCTCACCTTTTGCACTCTCTTTGCCACTCGCTCGGGGCGCTCTCGCCATCTGTTGCACATGCCCCTCCTCCCCTTCAGTCCGTACCATAAAGAGCATCGTCTCCCAGTCCTTTTCCCAGTCTGGCAGGAGCAAGGAGGTAATGTTGGAGCTGTATCAGAGCGTTGGTCAGGCCACAGCTGGAGTGCTGTGTGCAGTTCTGGTCACCTCACTACAGGGAGGACATGACAGCACTGGAGGGCGTACAGGGGAGCTTCACCAGGGTGTTGCCTGGGACGGAGAAATTGAGCTACAAGGAGAGACGAGACGGACTTGGTTTGTTTTCTTTCAAGCTGAGGAGACCGAGAGGGGACATGCTTGAGGTGTGTCAAATTGAGGGGATGGGACAGGCTGAATAGATTGGGTCGAGGGGCCAATCACGAGAGGGTAAGGGGCAGGAGATTCAGAGGGGATTTGCGGGAATGCGCTGCCTGGAGGCTTTCAAAAGATATTTGGATGAGCACTTCAAATATCCGAACACTCCAGGATACGGGACAAGTGCAGGAAATTGGGGATTCGCGCGACTTTAGCTGGAGTTCTGTTGGAACCGATGGGCCGAAGGGACTTTTCAGCTCTGGAGGAATCGACGAAGGTTTTCAGCTCATAAGAAGAAATGCAGAACATTAAGCCTCTCTCTCTCCGTAAATACTGAGTCATTCCTGCTGACTTTCTCCGGTGCTTAGTGCTGTGATTCCACACGGACTGCAGCTCAACAAATCCTTTCCGCGGGGGCAGTTGTAGGGTTGGGCGATACAGCAGGAGAAACCAAGATGTTGACTTTGGTGGCCCCTACACTCCGAGGAACTGCAGATGACCCGAAGCGGGCTAATGGGAAAGCATAGGGCTCAATGGCACCGGGACAATAAATGAAAATTTCCAAGAGGCTGGAATTGGTGGAGCGCGGGTGTCAGTGAGAGTTGTGGGAGCTGGAGGAGAGCGTACAGTCAGGGAGCAGGAGCCTGGATGATACATCAGCTAGAACATCAATGCTCGAACCTGTTCTTAAGGAATAATGTACTTGGAAAAGCATTCAAGCAAGTCAGCGTGGTTGTCAAACAAGTCAAGCATCTGTATCCCTCTGCTCCCCACCTACTCATGCATCTTTGAGCTTTACAAAAGGGTGAAGTTAGGGGCTTGTGGAGCTGGGGGTAATTTCTTAGAATCGATGGAAGATTGGTTATTGCACACAGGACGCAGAAGACAGCCTAGAGTAATGTTTATCCAATTTTACTGAGGAGATTGGTTGCAACAATGATATAGACGGGGTAAGACAAGTGGGCAACAAGATGACAAGTGTTAGGCAGGGGACTTTTCACCTCAGTCTTGAGAATTGTTATGCCTGGGCAGGGATGAATATGTTGCAAATCTTTACAGACTGTATTCTTGTTTTGAGATGCACTCTGAAGGTTTATATGTTGGCTGCCAAAGAGGATTCTGGAATAGAGACGTTGGGAAGTTATGTTGCAGTTGTACAGGACGTTGGGTGAGGCCACACTTGGAGTATTGTGTACAGTTTTGGTCACCTTGCTGTAGGAAGGATGTTATTAAACTGAAAAGAGGGCACAACAAGGATGTTTTCTGGACTCAACGGTCTGAGTTACAGGGAAGACGTTGGACAAGCGAGGACTTTTTTCCTTAGAGCGTGGGAGACTGAGGGGTGACCTTATAGAGGTGTATAAGATCACGAGAGGCACGGATAGGCTGAATGCACTCAGTCTTTTCCCCAGGGTTGGGGAATCGAGGACTAGAGGGCATCAGGTTAAGGTGAGAGGGGAAAGAATAAAAGGGAACCTGAGGGACAACGTTTTTACCCAGAGGGTGGTACGCAGATGGAATGAGCTGCCAGG
>NC_057757.1:7979404-7992002 GCF_004010195.1 Chiloscyllium plagiosum
CTTGGAGTGCAGGTTCATAGCTCCTTGAAAGTGGAGTCGCAGGTAGATAGGATAGTGAAGAAGGCGTTTGGTATGCTTTCCTTTATTGGTCAGAGTATTGAGTACAGGAGTTGGGAGGTCATGTTGCGGCTGTACAGGACATTAGTTAGGCCACTGTTGGAATATTGCGTGCAATTCTGGTCTCCTTCCTATTGGAAAGATGTTATGAGCGTCGGAGGCTGAGGGGTGATCTTATAGAGATTAACGAAATTATGAGGGGCATGGATAGGGTAACTAGGCAAAGTCTTTTCCCTGGGGTGGGAGGAGTCCAGAACTAGAGGGCATAGGTTTAGGGTGAGAGGGGAAAGATATAAAAGAGACCTAAGGGGCAACATTTTCACGCAGAGGGTGGTGCGTGTATGGAATGAGCTGCCAGAGGAAGTGGTGGAGGCTGGTACAATTGCAACATTTAAGAGGCATTTGGATGGGTATATGAATAGGAAGGGTTTGGAGGGATATGGGCCGGGCGCTGGCAGGTGGGACTAGATTGGGTTGGGACATCTGGTTGGCATGGACGGGTTGGCCGAAGGGTCTGTTTCCGTGCTGTACGTCTCTCTGACTCCATATTGAGGTAGGCCACAGATCAGCCATGATCTCATTGAATGACAGCACGAGCTTAAGGAGCTGAATGGCCTACTCCAGTTCCGAGGTTCCTGGAAGACGGCTTAAGTTGCTGGATGTGAAAGCTGGCAATGCACGGCATCCGAGGAACAGGAAAGTCAACATTTCTGGTCAAAACCCTTGGTCAGGACTCATATTGACTCTGACTTCCAGCATCTGCAGTCCTTCCAAGCCAGACAACCAGAGACTCCTTCCCAGGACAGAAATGGCTATCACGAGGGGACGTTATTTGAAGGTGTTTGGAAGAGAGTTTAGGCGAGATGTCAGAGGTAGGTTCAGAGAGTGAGAGTAGAGTCAGAGACATTAGGTGACTCTTGGGTAGGCCCATGGATGACAGTACAACGTAGGGTCTGTAGGTTAGTCTGATCATAGAGTAGGATGAAAGGCCGGCACAACATCGAGGGCCGAAGGGCCTGTACTGTGCTGTCCAGTTCTATGATCTATGTTTCCGTCTCCGCCATCTTAAGTTCCTGGAAGTTTACACCATTTCCAACTCCATGCCATCCCCCACTAGCTATTATCACAGTGGCTCAGTGGTTAGCACTGCTGCCTCACAGCGCCAGGGAGCTGCGATCCATGGAACCCCTACAGTGTGGAAACAGGCCCTTCGGCCCAACAAGTCCACACCGACCCTCCGAAGAATATCCCACCCAGACTCATTCCCTTACCTTTCCCCCTGACTAATGCACCTGACCTGAACACTACGGGCAATGTAGCACAGCCAATCCCACTCACCTGGACATTTTTGGACTGTGGGAAGAAACCGGAGCACCCGGAGGAAACCCACGCAGACACGGGGAGAACGTGCAAACTCCAGACAGACAGTCGCCTGAGGCTGGAATCGAACCTGGGACCCTGGTGCTGTGAGGCAGCAGTGCTAACCTCTGAGCCACTGTGCCACCCTCAGGCGACTGTCTGTGTGGAGTTTGCACATTCTCTCCGTGTCTGCGTGGGTTTCCTCCGGGTGCTCCGGTTTCCTCCCACACGCCAAAGATGTGCGGGTGAGGATGAATGAGCCATGCTAAATTGCCAGGCTAAAGTGAGTACTGCGGATGCTGGAAACCAGAGTCTAAATCAGAGCGGTGCTGGAAAAGCACAGCAGGTCAGGCAGCATCCGAGGAGCAGGAAAATCAGGCAAAAGCACTTCATCAGGAACCATTTTCCTGCTCCTCGGATACTGCCTGACCTGCTGCGCTTTTCCAGCACGACTCTGTAATCTAGACTCAAGCTAAATTGACCATAGTGTTCAGGGATGTACAAACTAGGTGGATTAGCCTTGGAAAATGCAGGGTTGCGGGAGTTGAGTCGGTGAATGGGATGCTCTTCGGAGGGTTGTAGTGGACTCAATGGGCTGGCGACACTGAGTGGCCTCTATGGAGAATTAGTCTTGAAACTGAGAACCCCATGTTCCTAACCTGTAACCTCAGCCCTTACCTGGGTACCAGGGAATGGCTGTTATCCCCAGCGAACGGTGAAAGAGCACTGTTTACCATCCGTTGGACGTCAACCGTCTTCTGTTCCTGTGCTGAAAAAAGGTTTTGTTGCTGTGAGAGAGAGTGTGGGTTGGGTTTCATCGGGAATCGAACGTCGATCAAAATTAAATCTGCTGTGACAAAACCTGAACCAAAACCAAACTTCAGAGGAAAGAACGTGTCCGTCAGCCCTTTCAAGAACTGGGATCGCTCAGTTCTTTTAAATGTGCGTGCGCGCATACAAATTAGGGACAGCTGAAGGCCATTCCGCCCATCGGGCCTGAACCAGCCCACCCCATGACCCCCCCAGAGACAATGTTATTTTCTGCCTCATTTCTGTTTTAAATGGGTGAGCTTAGACTTTTAAAGTGTCTCCAGGTTCTAGATGCTTCCAATCGCCCTCCCCATCAACACCCCTCCAGGTCGTACATGTTTCTAACAAGTAGTCTCTTACGCTTTCCCAACTCCAGCAGACACTAGTCCAGCCTGCCCAACCTATCCTAATAAAGCAACATCCCCATTACAGATATTAGTTTGTGATACTTTATCTGAACTGTCCTCCAATGTGTTTTTGTCCTTTTTTTATCAGATTAGGTTCCCTACAGTGCGGAAACAGGCCCTTCAGCCCAACAAGTCCACACCGACCCTCCGGAGAGTAATCCACTCAGACCCATTTCCCTCTGACTAATGCACCTAACACTACGGGCAATTTAGCGCGGCCAATCCACCCTAACCTGCACATCCCTGAACACTATGGGGTAATTTCCCATGGCCAATCCACCCTAAGCTACACATCCCTGAACACTATGGGGTAATTTAGCATGGCCAATCCACCCTAACCTGCACATCTTTGGACTGTGAGAGGAAACCAGAGCACCCGGAGGAAACCCCACACAGACACGGGGAGAATGTGCAAACTCCGCACAGACAGTCGCCTGAGGTGGGAATTGAACCCAGGTCCCTGGCGCCGTGAGGCAGCAGTGCTAACCACTGAGCCTATGGAATGGAAGATTGAGTTTTGATCAAAGGATTGACTGATTGATTGATTGATTCCTCCTTAAGTACGATCCATCGAATCCCTAGAGTGTGGAAGCAGGTCCAATGAGCCCATACCGACCCTCCGAAGAGCATCCCACCTCATCCCTGTAAACTCTGCCTTTCCCATGGCTAGTCCTAGCCCGTGTACCCCTGGAGCAACTTCGCATGGCCAATCTGTCTAGTGTGCACATCTTTGGGAGGACTGTGGGAGGAAACACACACAGAAGGTGTGAACTCCGCACAGGCAGTCACCCGAGGCTGGGGGTCGAACCTGGGACCTGACTGCCTGACTGACCTTCTGTGATTCACGCACTGGAACACCCAGATCCCTTTGAATCTTCGAGTTGTGCAACCACTTAGATAATAGGCTTTGCTTTCATGCTTCCCGCCAAAAATGGCGATTTTCCCCCACGTTTTCCGCACTCAAGCCGTTCCCAATCAGTTGTGCACATCTGATTGAAAGAAACGCACAAATTGTCAGAGTGTGGAGGGAGGCCATTCGTCCCACTGTGTCTGTACTAGCCCTAGGAGCCTCTTCATTCCCTTTGTAGTTCTCTTCTGTCCTCTTCACAACTCACTTCTTACCTTTGGGCCTTTCGTCTAAAGGTTGGTGAACAGTTGCAGTCCCCGAATTGACCCCCCGCTATGTGCACCACTTGTTACATCTCACCAGGGAGATAGGAGACTCTTATGCACAATGTCCGATTCCAGTTAACCAGCCAATCTTTTATCTCTGCCGAAATACTATTCCCTACTCCGTGAGCTTTGATATTCGGCATTAGCCTTTGATATGTTACTTTGCCAGAAAGGAAATCAGAGATGATCGAGCGCAGTCGGAATTTATAATTGGATTGTCGAGTTTGGAGAAGGGAATCCATTCAGGTTTCGGACAGAGGGGGAGATGCCACAAGACATTATTAAGCTGCAGAGAATTCAGGAGAGATCTGTCGGGATGTTGCCAAGTGCGGAAGGCTTGAGTTATAAGAAAAGGATGGATAAGCTGCGACTTTTTTCACTGGAGCATAGGAAGTCAGGGGCATGGATCGGATAAATAGACAAGGTCTTTTCCATGGGGTGGGGGAGACCAGAACTAGAGAGCATAGGAGAGGGGAAGGGACCTCAGGGGTGACTTTTTCACACAGAGGGTGGTATGGAATGAGCTGCCAGAGGAGGTAGTGGAGGCTGGTACAATTACAACATTTAAGAGGCATCTGGATGGGTATATGAATAGGAAGGGTTTGGAGGGATATGGGCCGGGTGCTGGCAGGTGGGACTAGATTGGGTTGGGATATCGGGATGGAACGGGTTGGACCGAAGGGTCTGTTTCCGTGCTGTACACCCCTACGACTCTATGACTCTAAGTTGAGGGACGATCTTACGGAAGTTTAGAAAATCATGAGGGGGTATAGATAGGGATAATGGAGGTGACTTTTCCCTAGGATGGGGGATTGCAAGACTAGGGGTCACATTTTTAAGCTGAGAGGTGAGAGATTCAAAAAAGATACGAGGGGTAAATGTTTCACACAGAAGGTGGTTGGCGTGTGGAATGAACTTACTGAGGCAACGATGGGTGACGCTATGGTTACAACATTTAAAAGATATTTGGATGGATACATAAACAGGAAAGGTTTGGAGGGATCTGGGTCAGGAGCAAGCAGGGTGGCAGCAGTTCAGTTTGGGATTGTGTTAGGCACGGACTGGTTGGACTGAAGGGTCTCTTTCTGTGCTGGGTGACTCTGCAAGAGAAGGTGGTGGAAGCTAGCGTGGCTTAAAGTGTGCGAAACAACGCAATAAACAGGTCAGGAGACAATTCTGAAAGGAAATTACTGACCTAGGTCGGGTTTTGTTTTTTTGGATTGCCTGCACTTTGCACTGATGCTGTGTCGCAATGACTCATCTTGCAACCAAAACAGTTCTGTGGCTTGATCGAGCTGGAGAATACAATTACGCAGCCCTCAAAATTATTTAACTTGTGAAGAACCACAGCGATAATTCACCCACGAGCTGTGCTCTCTCTGAAACAACAGCCACAGAATGTTTACATGAAGCCCGTGGGAAATGGTCCAAACCATCCCTCAGTCATTGGAAAGGACAATGTGTGTGTGTGTGTCTGTCTGTGTGTGTGTGTGTCTGTGTGTGCATGTGTGTGTGTGCGTGTGTCTGTGTGTGTGTTTGTGTGTCTGTGAGTGTGTGCATGTCTGTGTATGTCTGTGTGTGTGTGTCTGTGTGTGTGTCTGTGTGTGTGTGTGTGTGTGTGTGTCTCTCTAACAGATGGTGAAACCCCTGAGAGCTAGAAGCAGGGATGACATTCTGCTGACTCCCCCATTTGGCATTCCCCTTATCCATTCATCGTATTTGCCTCATTCTCCAAGAAGTCCCAGTTACCACCTGAGCTTATCCAGTCTCTCTTCATTGCTGCCATGCTCCATCGCTGGCCCCATCCTGGTGAATCCCCTCTGCACCTTCTCCAGTGCCATCACATCCTTCTGTTAGTGAGAGGACCAGAAGACCATTCAGCACTAACCAACATTTCACACTCTGGATCGAAGCTATGCCGGTTGTACACAACAGGCTGACAGAAACACACAAGTTGTTAGTGTGCGGAGGGAGGCCATTCATCCCACTGTTTCTTTACTGGCTCTGGGAGCCTCTTCATTCCCTGCCAACACCACGTCTTTCACCCTGTGACCCTGCACGCTCTTTCTGTGTAAGAAACCATCGAGGGCCCCTCGTGAATGCCTCAGCTGAACCTGCCTTCACCACATTTCCAGGCAACGCGTTCCAGACCCTGGTGTCAGAGACTTGAAATCTGACAACAAAAAACAAAACTGCAGAAAGTTGGAGATGTGAAACAAGCGGAAACTGAAATCTGCTCGGAGAAACTCAGCAGCTCTGACAGTGTGGGTGGAGAGACAAACAGTGTGAATGTTTCGAGTCCTGTGACTCTCCTCACTCGGGATGTGCTTCTGTGTTTTGGGTGTGTGTAAACTCAGTGGAAACTATTTTGTCACAAAGTGACCGGCTGAAGGTGTATATAAAACAGTTACAGTGAATTTGATGTGATAAAGTGAATTATTTACCAGTTAACAGAGTATAGTTGAACAGGGTTTTGTGCTGTGTAAATGTCTTGTGGTTGATTAAGCGATATTAAAGGTACAAGAGCAGCTGAAAAGCCTGACAATCTGACCTGAAGATAAAATTTATTGAAGACCAAGAGATAAGACATTTTATGAGTGGGAACAGTTTCCCCCCGAACCACTCCGTTCAGATCCTTCAAGACTTTGAGAAACACCGATCAAATCTCCCTTCTCCTTCCCAAAAAACACAGTCCTTACATCTCCCAACATCTTCATGGCTGACGTTTTTTTATCGCTGGAACCAC
Organism: Chiloscyllium plagiosum; assembly: GCF_004010195.1. NCBI lineage: Eukaryota > Metazoa > Chordata > Chondrichthyes > Orectolobiformes > Hemiscylliidae > Chiloscyllium > Chiloscyllium plagiosum. Next base: position 7,985,957 of record NC_057757.1, read on the forward strand.
TCTACTGCACCCTCTCCAATGTGACAGCCACAATACTCCAGCTGAGATCTAACCAGGTTCATCTCAACCTCCCCATTGTTGTGTCCAATATCCTTGTTAATAAAGCCATTGCTTGCCTTATTAGCATCTCTTTCAGTCCTGGTATCTGGAATAAATGATGTACATGTGCACTCAGGTCTCTCACCCTATACATCTTTTAATACAGTGCATATTACCCTCATACCATGTTCTTTTTTATCAAAATGCATTCTTTCATACTTCTGTGTAAGAGTGTGTCTGTATGTGTGTGTCTGTGTGTGTCGTGTAAATGTGTCTGTCTGTGTGTGTGTGTGTGTCTTCGACTGCCTTTCAGCTCAGTTTGCCAACTTGTCAATGTTTTGGTGTTCCACACAGCCCGAATTTTCAGTTTCTAATTCTCCCAAGTTTTGTATCATCTGAAAAGTTTGTCTTGACCCTTGCTCACCAAGATAACAAGGGTCCCAGCACCTCCAGCTACAAATCTTCCTCCATCCTGAAACATATCTAGCAGCCACGAGGGATATAGATCAATTGCAGATATGGGCGCAGATGGAGTTTGATCCAGTGCTGCACTTTGGGAGATCAGATGTGAAGGAAAATTGTACTGTTTGTGGTGAAGCCCCAAGCAGCATTGATGTACAGAGGGATCTTAGGGGCTCAAGTCCATAGCTCTCTGAAAGTGGCCGCCCAACTGAATAGAATAGTGAAGAAGGCTTCTTGCCTTTATTGGTCAGGGAACTGAGTAGAATGGTCAGGATGTCATGTTGCAAGAATTTGGTTAGGCCACACTTGTGTTCAATTCTGGACACCGCATTACAGGAAGGATGTGGAAGCTTTGAAGAGGGTGCAGAAGAGGCTTACCAGGACGCTGCCTGGATGAGAGAGGATGAGCTGTAAGAAGAAGCTCATAAAGTTGGGGTTGTTTTCTCTGAAGCGGTGGAGAGGGGCTGAGGGGAGACTTGATAGAGGTCTACAAAATTATGGGAAGCGTGGAAAAGGCTGACAGTCAGAAACCTTTTGCGCAGAGAGGGAATGTCTAAGACGAGGGGGTTTGCATTTAAGAAGAGGGGGGGGAAGTTCAAAGGAGATGTGAGGGTCAGGTTTTTTGAGACTGAGAATCTTGAACACACAGCCAAGGGGTAGTAATGGAGACAGATACAATCGAGACTTTTAGATAAAGACATGAAGATGCAAGGGACAGAGGGATATGGAGCAAGGCCAGGCAGAAGGGATTACTTTAATTTGGCATCACGTTTGGCTTGTAGGCCGAAGGGCCTGTCCCTGTGCTGTACAGTTCCATGCTCTGTGTACTCTCTGTTTCCAATCCCTTGGTCAATTTTGAATCTGCATTGCTGCTTTTATTCCATATCTCATAACTTGCTGCAGAAGTCTATTGTGTGGCACTGTATCCAACCTGTTCTGGAGGTCCATGTACACCACATCAGCAACATTACCCTCATCCACCCTCGCTCCATTAACCCACCCTCCCCCCAACAAAAGTCTCCGGCAATTTAGTTGGACGCAATTTTCCCTGAACAAATCCACGCCATCCCTTCTGAATTAATCTGCGTTTTTCCAACTGGTTATGAATTTGATCCTGAATGGACGTTTCTTGTCAGGAAGACTAGGGTGAGGAATACCAACTGAGATTCAATTGTTACCGCTGGATATTCCAGTGAACGCCATTTCCAGACCTACCTGCTCTGGTGGAAAACCAGTGAAGAGATTGTGTTTCCGACAGAATAGATTAGATTCCCTACTGTGTGGAAACAGGCCCTTCGGCCCAACAGGTCCACACCGACCCGCCGAAGAGTAACCCACCCAGTCCCATTTCCCTCTGAATAATGCACCTAACACTGTGGGCAATTTGGCGTGGCCAATTCACCCTGACCTGCACGTCTTTGGACTGTGGGAGGAAACCGGAGCAAACCCACGCAGACACGGGGAGAATGTGCAAACTCCACACAGACAGTCGCCCGAGGCTGGGATCGAACCTGGGACCATGGTGCTGTGAGGCAGCAGTGCCAACCACTGAGCCCATAAGCTCTCGAGAGGACGGGTCCTACATGATGCCAGACAGTGGTCCCTCGGTTGTACATAATCTACATTGGAAGCAGTCCCACAGCTATGTCATTAGGGCTGCTGGCAATGTGGACTTGTTTTTTTAAATATCGACTTTAGCAAGTTCCACAGCACCTGGTGAGGCAAGACCACAAAAGCAGAATCGAGTGGTTACTGGAAACTGGAACAGAAACACCTCAAAGACAAGCAATATTGACATTATCCAGGGTGATGCCCATCAGTCTCCATCAGCTCTACGTGCTCCCTCTCGATTAAAACTAACAATGTCTAGTGTTGTGCCTATGCCAGACACACCACGGCAGGTTTGGTTCTAAGTCCAACTCCTCAAAAAATCAAACTCCCGAGAAGTTAAAACATCGTCGTTGAAGGAACACTGAAGGGGAGGGTGAGCATGGAATCACAGGCATATACAAGCAGGAGTAGGCCATCCAACTCCTGTACCCACTTTCTCCCTGCACCCTTCGGTACCTCTCGCCCCAAGTGCTATGTCTAACACCTCCAATGTCTTGAACTTGGCTGCTTTCTGTCGCAGTGAATCCCACAGATCCACCACTCTCAGGGCGGAAAAATCTCTACTGATCTCACTGCAAAATGGCCCACCCCACATCTTTAGACTGCATCCCCTGGTTCCTAACTCAACTGGTCATCAGGAACAGCCTTCCTGTCTAGTTCTGACTGGATTCCGTAGCTTCCTGTGGGATGTCCCCCTCGTTCTTCTGAACTCCAGTGAATATAGTTCCTAATCGATTCAATCTCTCCTCATACATCAGTCCTGAAATCCTAGGAGTCGGGCTGGAAAACTTTCATTCCCCTCTCTGAACAGCCAGAACATCCTTCCTTAGATACGGAGAATGTAACTGCACACAATACCCCAGGAGTGGCCTCAGCAAGACCCTGATACAACTGCAGCAAGGCATTCCTGCCTCTGTCCTTGAATCCTCTCGCTATGAAGGCCAACGTACCACCGACCTTCCTCACTGCCCGTCAGGGCCACCCATGACTGAGCAACATAAAATGGCCGATGACATTCCCTGACAAGCTTTGCAGAACATGGCTGACGGAAGTTAGAGAGTGTGGAAAAACCCTGCTGAATGTCGTCTCAGTAAGTAAAACAACGGCCTCTCTGTCTTAAGTAAATTCAGTTCTGCTGGAAGGCGCGCTTCTTCAATGCGAATTGGCTGAAACACGAATGAAGAATTTAGACTACTATTTATGAACTCTCCTTACCTGTATTGGCTAGAACGCGATTCTGACCCCATTAGTTTAAATGGGGCGGTTATTGTGCAATTTACTTATAATGCACGATCACACGACAACAGAATTATCGCGTTATATCAGAACCGTACTGAATTATTGAATCATAGAACCCCGACAGTGTGGAAACAGGCCATTTGGCCCAACAGGTTCACACTGACCATCTGAAGAGTATCCCACCCAGACCCATTCCCCTATCCATTGCTCTATATTTACCCCTGACTAATGCACGACTCTACGGTAGAATGAACTGGGGCAGTTGCCAACTTAGGCCCAAACATTTTACTCTGATTAATTGTGTCTATTCGGCCTTTTAGACAATCTGTTCTCATATTACCAGGAGGTTTGAGGTAAGTTTAAAAGTCCGTGTCTCTCTTACATCCTGGTATCCCGGCCACTATGACTAGAATGTAAGAGTTGCTTGGTATAGAGTCATAGAGATGTCCAGCATGGAAACAGACCCTTCGGTCCACCCATGCTAAGCAGGTATCCTAACTTCATCTCGCTATGAAGACCAATCCACCAGCACCCAGTACACATCCCTCTAAACCCTTCCTATTCATATACCCATCCAGATGCCTTTTAAATGATGTCCACCACTTCCTCTGGCAGCTCATTCCACACATGCACCACTGTCTGTGAAAAAGTTTATATCTTTCCCCTCTCACCCTAAACCTATGCCCTCCAGTTCTGGACTCACCCACCCCTTGTCTAATTACCCTATCCATGCCCCTCATGATTTTATAAACCTCTATAAGGTCACCCCTCCCACACTCCAGGGAAAACAGCCCCAGCCTGCTCAGCCTCTCCCTGTAGCTCAAACCCTCCAATGTTGGCAACGTCCCTGTGAATCTCTGGGAGTAGCAGAATATCCATTTAAAGTAAAACAGCCCAATCAGAACAGAGCAGCAAACAAGTAGTGAATACAGAGCGATGTACCAAGGACCCAATCACAGTTGGACAACCCAGCGTTAATGGTATACACTGGGAGCTGGGGATTGTGGGAGTGGGGACTGGGGGAGAAGGACAGACTGTCCTGATCAGAAGGTGTGTCAGGGTGGATAGAGAGCCAGACGGGGCAGAGGGACTGGCAGCCTTAGAGTGACCGGAGGGTGGGATAGATGTGGGGCTTGCTGGGAGGGTCTGTGTCTTAAGCATTGGTTCTTTATGTAGTTGGACTGTCCTGTACGTACTTACTGGTTTGTAACAAAGGAAACTGGGATTTGAGGTTCCTGGTTTCCCTGAAAACTGGTTGAATGGTAGGGCTTGGGGCCTGGCTTTGCTGCTCCTCTCCCTGGTAAAATTGCTGTTTCTCTGTGTCCAGCTGTTACTGTGAATTGTTTGGCAAACTGTGAATTGTTTAATCAAATAAAGCGAATCTGTTGACATTGAGTTGGAGTGCACTTTGCCAACTTTAAGGGCATTTAACTGGTCATTGGATAGCCATATGGACGAGAATGGAATAGTGTAGGATAGGTGGGCTTCCCGTTGCTTTCACAGGTCGGGGGTAACATCGAGGGCCGAAGGGTCTGTACTGCACTGGAACGTTCCCTGTTCTAGAATGCAGCCCTGCGTGGGCTGTCTCGAATGCCTCCACTAAAAAGGTCCAGGTGAACACTTGGATAAACTACCACATTCCTGACCTCTGCTCCCTCCGGATAAACTATGACATTCCTGACCTCTGCTCTCTCCGGATAAACTACCACGTTCCTGACCTCTGCTCCCTCCGGATAAACGATGACATTCCTGACCTCTGCTCTCTCCAGATAAATTTGCACGTTCCTGACCTCTGCTCTCTCCGGATAAACTACCACGTTCCTGACCTCTGCTCCCTCCGAATAAACTATGACATTCCTGACCTCTGCTCTCTCCGGATAAATTTGCACGTTCCTGACCTCTGCTCCCACCGGATAAACTACCAAGTTCCTGACCTCTGCTCCCTCCGGATAAACTATCACGTTCCTGACCTCTGCTCTCTCTGGATAAACTACCACGTTCCTGACCTCTGCTCCCTCCGGATAAACTACCACGTTCCTGACCTCTGCTCTTTCTGGATAAACTACCACGTTCCTGACCTCTGCTCTCTCTGGATAAACTACCAAGTTCCTGACCTGTGCTCCCTCCGGATAAACTACCACATTCCTGACCTCTGCTCTCTCTGGATAAACTCCCACGTTCCTGACCTCTGCTCCCTCCGGATAAACTACCACGTTCCTGACCTCTGCTCTCTCCGGATAAACTATGACATTCCTGACCTCTGCTCTCCCCAGATAAATTCGCACGTTCCTGACGTCTGCTCTCTCTGGATAAACTACCACGTTCCTGACCTCTGCTCTCTCCGGATAAACTACCACGTTCCTGACCTCTGCTCCCTCCGGATAAACTATGACATTCCTGACCTCTGCTCTCTCTGGATAAACTACCACGTTCCTGACTCTGCTCCCTCCGGATAAACTATGACATTCCTGACCTCTGCTCTCTCCGGATAAACTACCACATTCCTGACCTCTGCTTCCTCCGGATAAACTATGACATTCCTGACCTCTGCTCTCTCCGGATAAACTACCACGTGCCTGACCTGTGCTCCCACTGGATAAACTACCACGTTCCTGACCTCTGCTCTCTCCGGACAAACTATGACATTCCTGACCTCTGCTCCCTCCGGATAATCTACCACGTTCCTGACCTCTGC
>NC_057757.1:7992502-8013140 GCF_004010195.1 Chiloscyllium plagiosum
AGCTGCTCAATACATCTCTCTCAGAAAGCTGCTCTCTGTACAGGACCTCACACAGGAACCTGCTCAATGTATCTCCCTCAGAAAGCTGCTCTCTGTACAGGACCTCACACAGGATGCTGCTCAATGTATCACCCTCAAAAAGATGCTGTCTGTGCAGGACCTCACACAGGAAGCTGTTCTATATATCTCTCTCAGAACGCTACTGTCTGTACAGGACCTCACACAGAAAGCTGTTCAATGTACTCAGAAAGCTGCTCTGAACATGACCTCACACAGGAAGCTGCTCAAAGTATCTCCCTCAGAAAGCTGCTGTCTGTACAGGACGTCACATAGGAACCTGCTCAATGTATCTCCCTCAAAAAGATGCTGTCTGTGCAGGACCTCACACAGGAAGCTGCTCAATATATCTCTCTCAGGAAGCTGCTCTTTGTACAGGACCTCACACAGGAAGCTGTTCAATGTATCTCCCTCAGAAAGCTGCTGTTTGTACACGAGCTCACACAGGAAGCTGTTCAATGTACCTCCCTCACAAAGCTGCTCTGAACCTCTCACAGGAATCTGCTCAATGTATCTCCCTCAGAAAGCTGCTGTCTGTACAGAACCTCACACATGCAGCTGCTCAATATATCTCTCTCAGAAAGCATCTCTCTGTACAGGACCTCTCACAGGACGTTGCTCAATGCATCTCCCTCAGAAAGCTGCTCTCTGTACAGGACCTTACACAGGAAGCTGCTCAATGTATCTCCCTCTGAACGCTGCTCTTTGTGCAGGACCTCTCATGAAGCTGCTAAGTGTATCTCCCTCAGGAAGCTGCTGTCTGTACAGGACCTCACACAGGAAGCTGCTCAAAGTATCTCCCTCAGAAAGCTGCTATCTTTACAGGACCTCACACAGGAAGCTGCTCAATCTATCTCCCTCAGAAAGCTGCTCTTTGTATCGGACCTCACACAGGAAGCTGCTCAATGTATCTCCCTCAGAAAGCTGCTGTCTTTACAGGACCTCTCGCAGGAATCTGCTCAATGTATCCCCCTCAGAAAGCTGCTGTCTGTCCAGGACCTGACACAGGAAGCTGCTCAATATATCTCCCTCAGAAAGCTGCTGTGTGTGCAGGACCGCACACAGGAAACTGCTCAATGTATCTCTCTCAGAAAGATGCTCTCTGTGCAGGACCTCACACAGGAAGCTGCTCAATGTATCTCACTCAGAAAGACGCTCTCTGTGCAGGACCTCACACAGGAAGCTGCTCAATACATCTCCCTCAGAAAGTTGCTCTCTGTGTCAGACCTCACACAGGAAGGTGCTCAATGTATCTCCCTCAGAAAGCTGCTGTCTGTGCAGGACCTCTCACAGGAAGCTGCTCAAAGTATCTCCCTCAGGAAGCTGCTCTTTGTACAGGACCTCACACAGGAAGCTGCTCAATGTATCTCTCTCAGAAAGCTGCTGTCTCTACAGGACCTCACATAGGAAACTGTTCAATGTATCTCTCTCAGAAAGACGCTCTCTATGCAGGACCTCACACAGGAAGCTGCTCAATACAACTCCCTCAGAAAGTTGCTCTCTGTGTCGGACCTCACACAGGAAGCTGCTTAATGTATCTCTCTCAGAAAGCTGCTCTCTGTGCAGGACCTCACACAGGAAGCTGCTCAATGTATCTCTCTCAGAAAGACGCTCTCTATGCAGGACCTCACACAGGAAGCTGCTCAATACAACTCCCTCAGAAAGTTGCTCTCTGTGTCGGACCTCACACAGGAAGCTGCTTAATGTATCTCTCTCAGAAAGCTGCTCTCTGTAGAGGACCTCACACAGGAAGCTGCTCAATATATCTCCCTCAGAAAGCTGCTTTCTGTGCAGGAACTCACACAGGAAGCTGCGCAATATATCTCTCTCAGAAAGCTGCCATCTGTACAGGACCTCACACAGGAAGCTGCTCAATATATCTCTCTCGGAAACCTGCTGTCTGTACAGGACCTCACACAGGAAGCTACTCAATGTATCTCCCTCAGGAAACTGCTCTTTGTACAGGACCTCACACAGGGAGCTGCTCAATGTATCTCCCTGAGAAAGCTGCTCTCTGTACAGGACATCACACAGGAAGCTGCTCAATTTATCTCCCTCAGAAAGTTGCTCTCTGTACAGGACCTCACACAGGAAGCTGCTCAATATATCTCTCTCAGAAAGCAGCTGTCTGTACAGGACCTCTTGCAGGAATCTGCTCAATGTATCTCCCTCAGAAAGCTGCTCTCTGAACAGTTCCTCTCACAGGAAGCTGCTCAATGTATCTCTCTCAGAAAGCTGCTCTCTGTACAGGTCCTCACACAGGAAGCTGCTCAATGTTTCTCCCTCAGAAAGCTGCTCTCTGTATAGGAACTTACACAGCAAGCTGCTCAATGTATCTCCCTCAGAAAGCTGCTCTCTGAACAGTTCCTCTCACAGGAAGCTGCTCAATGTATCTCTCTCAGAAAGCTGCTCTCTGTATCTCCCTCAGAAAGCTGCTGTCTGTACAGTACCTCACACAGGAAGCTGCTCAATGTATCTCCCTCAAAAAGCTGCTGTCTGTACAGGACATCACGCAGGAAGTTGCTCAATATATCTCTCTCAGAAAGCTGCTGTTTGTCCAGAATCTCTCACAGGAAGCTGCTCAATGTCTCTCCCTCAAGAAGCTGCGGTCTGTACAGGACCTCACACAGGACGCTGCTCAATGTATCTCTCTCAGAAAGATGCTCTCTGTGCAGAACCTCACACAGGAATCTGCTCAATATATCTCCCTCAGAAAGCTGATGCCTGTACACACCTCTCACAGGAATCTGCTCAATGTATCTCCCTCAGAAAGCTGCTCTCTGTACAGGACCTCACACAGGAAGCTGCTCAATATATCTCTCTCAGAAAGCTGCTGTCTGCACAGGACCTCACAGGAAGCTGCTCAATATATCTCTCTCAGAAAGCTGCTGTCTGTACAGGACCTCACACAGGAAGCTGCTCAATATATCTCTCGCAGAAAGCTGATGCCTGTACACACCTCTCACAGGAATCTGCTCAATGTATCTCACACAAAAAGCTGCTGTCTGTACAGACTTCACACAGGAAGCTGCTTAATGTATCTCCCTCAGTAAGCTGCTGTCTGTGCAGGACCTCACACATGAAGCTGTTCAATTTACCTCCCTCAGAAAGCTGCACTGAACCTCTCACAGGAATCTGCTCAATGTATCTCCCTCAGAAAGCTGCTCTCTGTACAGGACCTCACACAGGAAGATGCTCAATGTTTCTCCCTCAGAAAGCTGCTCTCTGTACAGGACCTCACAGGAAGCTGCTCAATGTACCTCCCTCAGAAAGCTGCTCTCTGTACAGAACCTCACAGAGGAAGCTGCTCAATGTATCTCCCTTGGAATGCTGCTCTCTGTACAGGACCTCACAGAGGAAGCTGCTCAGTATATCTCTCTCAGAAAGCAGCTATCTGTACAGGACCTCACACAGGAACCTGGTCAAAGTCTCTCCCTCAGAAAGCTTCTCTCTGTTCAGGACCTCACACAGGGAGCTGCTCAATGTATCTCCCTCAGAAAGCTGCTGTCTGTACAGGACCTCTCGCAGGAAGCTGCCCAATATATCTCTCTCAGAAAGCTGCTGTCTGTTCAGGACCTCACACAGGATGTTCCTCAATATATCGCTCTCAGAAAGCTGCTGTCTGTACAGGACTTCACACAGGAAGCTGCTCAATGTATCTCCCTCAGAAAGCTGCTGTCTGTACAGGACCTCACAGGAAGCTGCTCAATATATCTCTCTGAGAAAGCTGCTGTCTGTTCAGGACCTCACACAGGAAGCTGCGCAATGTATCTCTCTCAGAAAGTTGCAGTCTGTGAAGGATATTACACAGGAACCTGCTCAATGTATCTCCCTCAGAAAGCTGCTCTCTGTACAGTACCTCACAGGAAGCTGCTCAATATATCTCTCTCAGAAAGCTGCTGTCTGTTCAGGACCTCACACAGGATGTTGCTCAATATATCGCTCTCAAAAGCTGCTGTCTGTACAGGACTTCACACAGGAATCTGCTCAATATATCTCCCTCAGAAAGCTGCTCTCTGTACAGAACCTCACAGAGGAAGCTGCTCAATGTATCTCCCTTGGAAAGCTGCTCTCTGTACAGGACCTCACAGAGGAAGCTGCTCAGTATATCTCTCTCAGAAAGCAGCTGTCTCTACAGGACCTCACACAGGAAGCTGCTCAATGTATCTCCCTCAGAAAGCAGCTGTCTGTACAGTACCTCACAGGAAGCTGTTCAATATATCTCTCTCAGAAAGCTGCTGTCTTAACAGGACCTCACACAGGAAGCTGCTATATATATCTCTCTCAGAACGCTGCTGTCTGTACAGGACCTCACACAGGAAGCTGCTCAATGTATCTCCCTCAGAAAGCTGCTGTCTGTTCAGGATCTCACACAGGAAACTGCTCAATACATCTCTCTCAGAAAGCTGCTGTCTGTTCAGGATCTCACACAGGAACCTGCTCAATATATCTCTCTCAGAAAGCTGCTGTCTGTTCAAGACCTCACACAGGAAGTTGCTCAATATATCGCTCTCAGAAATCTGCTGTCTTTACAGGACTTCACACAGGATTCTGCTCAATGTATCTCACTCAGAAAGCTGCTCTTTGTACAGGACTTCACACAGGGAGCTGCTCAATGTATCTCCCTCAGAAAGCTGCTGTCTGTACAGTACCTCACAGGAAGCTGCTCAATATATCTCTCTCAGAAAGCTGCTGTCTGCACAGGGCCTCACACAGGAAGCTGCTCAATATATCTCCCTCAGAAAGCTGCTGTCTATACAGGACCTCACAGGATGCTGCTCAATATATCTCTCTCAGTACCTGCTCTCTGTCCAGGACCTCTTCCAGGAAGCTGCTCAATGTTTCTCCCTCATAAGGCTGCTGTCTGTGCTGGATCTCATACAGGAAGCTGCTCAGTGTATCTTCCTCAGAAAACTGCGTCTGTACAGGACCTCACAGAGGAAGCTGCTCAATGTATCTCCCTCAGAAAGCTGCTCTTTGTTTTGGACTTCACACAGGAAGCTGCTCAATGTATCTTCCTTAGAAAGCTGCTGTCTGAATAGGACCTCACACAGGAAGCTGCTCAATGTATCTCCCTTAGAAACCTGCTGTCTGTAGAGGATGTCTCACAGGGAGGTCCTCTGTCAGCAGGTGAGACCGGCATGTGTCCAGTAGAGCATGACGACAGGCCGGCATTGACGTCATGTGTATAGAAGATTTAAAACGTGGAATACTGATCCAGATTTGGTGCTTACACCCTCTCATCCTTGACAGCCTGGCCTGTAGGAAGCGCACAGGGAGCTGGACTTCACAGCGCCAGGGATCTGGTATCGATTCCACCCTCGGGTGACTGTCTGTGTGGAGTTTGCACATTCTCCCTGTCACTGCGTGGGTTTCCTCCGGGTGCTCCGGTTTCCTCCCACAGTCCAAAGATGGACGGGTCAGGTGAATTGGCCATGCTAAATTGCCCGTAGTGTTAGGTGCATCAGTCAGGGGAAACTGTAGGGTAGGGGAATAGGTCTGGGTGTGATACTCTTCGGTGGGTCGGTGTGGACCTGTTGAGCCTAATGGCCTATTTCCACCCTGTAGGGAATCTAATCTCAACATCTCTGGTGAGTTGTCAAAGATATTTGCAAGAGTAAGGGCAGAAGGGGTGTTCTGACCATTGAGTAAGTATTCCGAACAAGACAAGGCAGGAACATGGCTGTGAGGAATATCTGACGAGCCATGATCCTAATGGCGGAGAAGGCTCGAGGGGCTGAATGGCCACCGGCTGTTCCTTTCTCTCATTTCTCATTCCTCACTTAGAAAGCTGTGTCTTAACAACCATATTTGTGTCGACAATTTAGATTGATATCACAAGCTTGACAAACATGCCATGAAATGGAACATCACCTCCTTGAAAATTTGGAGGTAGAGTTATTCTGTTGTGCACAATCCACAACGCAATTTTGCCCACGTGAGCAAACATATTGGGATGTGCAATATTGCTGGTGCACATGCTTCCTGCAAGTGTTCCGTTGAACCAGGAGCCCCCCACGTCAGAATGCCTTGTCATCACTTCTCTCCTATCTATTGCAAATCTCTTTCAGGTCACACCACGAATGTCCTCTCCCACAAACAATACAGAAAGCATTTCTCAAAAATGATCACTCTTTTCATCTCGTTGACTGGGACAACCCTGATCTAACTCCTTCGACTTTATTCCCCGGTTTCTCTATCAGACTGAAACCTCCCAGACTTAGCCAAATAGGCCAAGCCCTTTCCTGATGAAGGGCTTTTGCCCGAAACATCGATTTTCCTGCTCCTCGGATGCTGCCTGACCTGCTGTGCTTTTCCAGCACCACTCTGATTCAACCCCACTTAGACAACATGCAAATTTTATTTTGATCTTCCGAATGTGTGACTGTACCAATCGGACAGATTACCTCAGCTCTGGTCAAATAACTGACAGGTCCATGTCTCTGAGATCACCCTAGCTTTTACACTGGCCTGCTAACTTTCTAACTTTCTTTGGGATGATGGACCTTCTGTTTTCACAGTTAAACAACTTGCCATCCAAGTGCGCTGGAAAAATGGAGAAGAAATTCACTGGAATAATTACCGTAAATCCCGTAACTGCCTTTTCCTGTGCGGCAAACAGATTGGTGTTAATCCTGACCAGTAAGGATGCTTTGGAAAGCAGCATTTTAAACGCCTAACGTGGGTTAATTTTAACATGTAAGCCTTCGTTTCCTAATTAGTATTAAAGGTGTACAAATATCCCCTTGTACCAACTGCCCTTCAGCTGTCAGATACCTTTCACAAGTGATCAACCATCTCCCTAAAGGAGACTTAACTCAGACCTGCTCCCTCATCTACTCCACATTAACACGGGGACCTCGAAATATTAATACTTTTCTATCAGACCCAACATTTCATATTCTGCCAACACGTTTTAATACCTTGCCATCCTTACTCGTTTCAATGGGAAAGATTAATTCAGTTCAGGGCCAAATTAATAAATGATAAATATTTATGTCACAATCCTGGCCATTAAAAAATCAGCATCGATTTCTAAAGCCTATGACCGCGTACATATTTCACAAAAACACTTGTACGACTTGGCCCGTGTGTTATCTATGTCAGCAGCAAATGATGACGAGGTAATTGAGATGATATATTTACCGTGGTGGTAACCATAATCATAAGGTCCTGTGGAACAAAGGCATTTGTGTCAGTGTGTCTGGAGGCAATGGTTCCACATGTACAACATACAATGTTCCGAACTTGGAGCACTGTCAATGATCTGAAAAGCTCATAGAGCGTCACATACAGGCTCTGAGCTGATACCTTCAGGTTGGAGGATGAGAGTTTCTCTCATGTTCTGGGGTAGATATATAAATCTATCCTGATCTAACTCTCCATTTTATTCTTGATTCTCTATTAAACTGAAAACTCTCAGATGTGGTAGATTCTGCTCGAGCCCACATGAGCAATGTTCAAAATCTTTTAATCTTCCCAATGTGTGACTGTTCCAATCGGACAGGTTACCTCAGCTCTGGTCAGATAACTGACAGGTCCATGTCTCTGAGATCATCCTAGCTTTTACACTGGCCTGCTAACTTGGGATGATGGACCTTCTGTTTTCACAGTTAAACAACTTGCCATCCAAGTGCGCTGGAAAAATGGAGAAGAAATTCACTGGAATCATATATTTACCGTAAAGCCCGTAACCACCTTTTCCTGTGGGGCAAACAGATTGGTGTTAACCCTGACCGGTAAGGATACTTTGGAGAGCAGCATTTTAAATGCCTAACGTGGGTTAACTTTAACGTGTAAGCCTTCATTTCCTAATTAATATTAAAGGTGTGCAAATGTCCCCTTGCACCAACAGTACTTCAACTGTCAGCTACCTTTCACAAGTGATCAACCATCTCCCTAAAGGAGACTTAACTCATACTGCTCCCTCATTTACTCCACAAAATATTAATACTTAGTGAGTTTTGAGAAGATTTGGGGCTCAGGTTGAGGTTCTGGATGTAGATTTGCTTGCTGAGCTAGGAGGTCAATTTTCAGACATTTTGTCATCCTAATAGGGAATATCTTCAGTGAGCATCCAGAGGAAGCACTGGTGATGTAGCCCACTTTCTATTTATACGTTTGGTTTTCCTTGGGTTTGTGATGTCATTTCTGGTGGTGATGTCACTTTCTATGATTGTGTCATTTCCTGTTCTTTTTCTCAGGGTGTGGTAATTGGGATCCAAGTCAACGTGTTTGGTGATAGAGTTCCAGTTGGAATGCCATGCTTCTAGGAATTCTCGTGCGTGTCTCTGTTTGGCTTGTCCTAGAATGGCTGTGTTGTCCCAGTCAAATTGGTGTCCTTCCTCATCCGTATGTGAGGACACTAGTGAGAGAGGATCATGCCTTTTTGTGGCTAGTTGATGTTCATGTATACTAGTGGCTAGTTTTCTGCCTGTTTGTCCAATGTAGTGTTTGTTACAGTTTTAGTATTGTGACGAAACGTCTGAAATTGAACCTTCCAGCTCAGCGAGCAAACCTACATCATATTAATACTTTTCTATTGGACTCAACCTTTCAGACACAGTAAATTCTGCCAACAAGTTTGAATGTCTTGCTATCCTTACTCCTTTAATGGGAAAGATTATTTCAGTTCTGGTCCAAATTAATAAATTATAAATGGCCATTGAAAAACAGCGTCAATTTCGAAAGCCTATGATGATTGTTATAAAGTCGATAACATGTATGATCACTTTAAGGTGGAACGTGCTTTTCTGAATGTAAAATAGAGCCACAGCTACCAGCTAAAGGTCACGCTGTTCCAAATGTAACAATTGGCTGTGAAATGGATCCCTGAGTTTTGGTTGCTGTTTTGACAACAATTTGGATTTATTCAATTAGTTCAAATTACGCCCACGATACCAGAAGCCAATGGAATTTGAATTTTCATATTTTGACAGTTGGAATGCAATCAAGTTACAAGAATTTAATGTGTCGTAGTGGGTATATGAACCTGGTATTTTGAAAGTTAGAGGGAGAGCAACTGCCATTGAAAAACAGTGCAACTGCTGTAGAACTAACTGCCCGTCTAACATCTTGCTTTCAAAGAAATTAGACAACACTCTCTATCAAAGGTACCTTTACATGTGAAGCATGCGCAAGTAAACCGAAAGATGGCGACCAAGGGAGATAAGCAGCTGGAGGATTGAAGACAGTGGAGAAGACAGAGACTGTGTGGGCTCAAGATTTAGTTAATGTAATGTCTAATAAGTGGCTTATTGGAACATCATACTATTTTTTATAGAGTTGGGATCAGATAGTAAGTAATTAAGAAAAATGAAGTAAGTAGTTCATTCTGGAAAGTGTTGAAATAGATAAGACCCCTGGGTCAGATGGGATTTATCCTAGGATTCTCTGGGAAGCCAGGGAAGAGATTGCAGAGCTTTTGGCTTTGATCTTTATGTTGTCATTGTTGACAGGAGTAGTGCCAGAAGACTGGAGGATAGCAAATGTTCCCTTGTTCAAGAAGGGGTGATTTGGAGATATTGGTGTTGGACTGGGGTGGACAAAGTTAAAAATCACACAACACCAAGTTATAGTCCAACAGGTTTATTCTGAAGCTCTAGCTTTCAGAGCACTGCTCCTTCATCAGGTGGTTGTGGAAGACACAGAATTTATAGTAAAACTTTACAGTGTGATGTAACTCAAATTATATATTGAAGAAGACCTGGATTGTTTGTTAAGCCTCTCATCTTTTCGAATGAACATGTTGGTTTCAGTTCTTTTATATGTAAATCGCAAAACTTTTTTTAAAAGTTACATTCTCAAGTGAACAATTGGTGTCATAGCGACCCAGATAATACATTGAAGGTGTGAGGTGTCCTGTGTGAGACTGTCTGTGCCACAATGGTCAGACTGATTCTAATTGAAAAAACAGATTTACAGAATCTAACATGGATTTATGCAGTTTTTGAGCAAAATAAAATGTAGTCCTGCAAGTGCCATTTTTAACTTCAAGAAGGGGAGTAGAGACAACCCCTGGTAATTATAGACCAGTGAGCCTTACTTTGGTTGGGGGTAAAGTGTTGGAAAAGGTTATAAGAGATAGGATTTATAATCATTGAACAAGTGATACGTTGATTAGGGGTAGTCAACACGGTTTTGTGAAGGGCAGGCCATGCCTCACAACGTTATTGAGTTCTTTGAGAAGGTGACCAAATAGGTAGATGAGGGTAAAGCCATTGGTGTGGTGTATATGGATTTCAGTAAGGCAATTGATAAGGTTCCCCACGGAAGGCTATTGTACAAAATACAGGGGCATGGGGTTGAGGGTGATTTAGTGGTTTGGATCAGAAATTGGTGAGCTGAAAGAAGACAGAGGGTGATGGTTGATGGGAAATGTTTATCCTGGTGTTCAGTTACTAGTGGTGTACCGTAAGGATCTGTTTTGGGCGCACTGCTGTTTGTCATTTTTATAAATGACCTGGGTGAGGGCGTAGAAGGATGGGTTAGTAAATTTGCGGATGACACTAAGGTCGCTGGATTGTTGGTTGTGATGGATGATGTTGTAGGTTACAGGCAGACGTAGATAAGCTGCAGAGCGGGGCTGAGAGGTGGCAAATGGAGTTTAATGTGGAAAAGTGTGAAGTGATTCACTTTGGAAGGAGCAACAGGAATGCAGAGTACTGGGCTAATGGTACGTTCTTGGTAGTGTAGATGAACAGAGAGATCTCAGTGTCTGTGTACATAGATCCTTGAAAGTTGCCACCCAGGTTGATAGGGTTGTTAAGAAGGTGTACGGTGTGTTAGCTTTTAGAACATAGAACAATACAGCGCAGAACAGGCCCTTTGGCCCTCAATGTTTTGCTGACCTGTGAACTAATCTAATCTCAACCCCCTACACTATCCCATCATCATCCATGTGCTTATCTAAGGATTGTTTAAATCTCCCTAATGTGGTTGAGTTGACTACATTGGCAGGCAGGGCATTCCATGCCCTTACCACTCTCTGAGTAAAGAACCTGCCTCTGACATCTGTCTTAAATCTATCACCCCTCAATTTGTTGTTATGCCCTCTCGTACAAGCTGACATCATCATCCTAGGAAAAAGACTCTCACTGTCCACCCTATCTAATCCTCTCATCATCTTGTATATCTCTATTAAATCCCCTCTTCACCGTCTTCTCTCCAATGACAACAGACCCAAGTCTCTCAGCATTTCCTCATAAGACCTTCCCTCCAGACCAGGTAACATCCTGGTAAATCTCCTCTGCATCTTTTCCAATGCTTCCACATCCATCTTGTAATGAGGTGAACAGAACTGTACACAATATTCCAAGTATGGCCGCACCAGTGTTTTGTATAGTTGCAGCATGATATTGCGGTTCCGGAACTCAATCCCTCTACCAATGAAACCTAACACACCGTATGCCTTCTTAACAGCACTATCCACCTGGGTGGCAACTTTCAGGGGGGATCTATGTACATGGAC
Organism: Chiloscyllium plagiosum; assembly: GCF_004010195.1. Classification (NCBI taxonomy): domain Eukaryota; kingdom Metazoa; phylum Chordata; class Chondrichthyes; order Orectolobiformes; family Hemiscylliidae; genus Chiloscyllium; species Chiloscyllium plagiosum. The sequence continues at coordinate 8,004,030 of NC_057757.1, forward strand.
ACCAAGATCCCTCTGCACATCCACACTACCAAGAATCTTTCCATTGACCCAGTACTCTGCCTTCCTGTTATTCTTCCCAAAGTGAATCACCTCACATTTAGCTGCATTGAACTCCATTTGCCACCCCTCAGCCCAATTCTGTAGTTTATCCAAGTCCCCCTGCAGTCTGTAACATTCTTCCACACTGTCCACTACTCCACCGACTTTAGTATCATCTGCAAACTTACTAACCCATCCAACTATGCCTGCGTCTAAGTTATTTATAAAAATGACAAACAGCAGTGGTCCCAAAACAGATCCTTATGGCACACCACTAGTAACCGACTCTAGGCTGAATATTTTCCATCAACCACCACGGGCTGCCTTCTTTCAGAAAACCAGTTTCTAATCCAAACTGCTATACCAGCTTCAATCCCATGCCTCTGTATTTTCTCCATCAGCCTACCATGTGGAACCATATCAAAGGCTTTACTGAAGTCCATGTACACCACACCAACTGCCCTACCCTCATCTACATGCTTGGTCACCTTCTCAAAAAACTCAATGAGGTTTATGAGGCATGACCTGCCCTTGACAAATCCATGTTGTCATTATTTCTTGCGGGATGATTATAAATCCCATCTCCAATAAGCCTTTCTAAAACTTTTCCGACAACATAAGTAAGGCTCACTGGTCTATAATTACCTGGGTCATCTCTACTGCCCTTCCTGAACAAGGGCATAAACCTGTAGACAATGACGACTCAAAGATCAAAGCCAAAGGCTCTGCCATCTCCTCCCTAGTTTCCCAGAGAATTCTCAGAAAAATCCCATCTGGCCCAGGGGACTTATCTACTTTCACACCTTCTAGAATTGATAACACCTCCTCCTTAGTAACCTCGATCCTTTCTAGTCTAATAACCCATATCTCAGTCTTCTCCTCTACAATATTCTCCTTTTCCTGAGTGAAAACAGATGAGAAATATTCATTTCATACCTTTCTGATCTCCACAGGGTGCACACACAACTTCCCATTTCTGTCTTTGACCGGCCCGATTTCTACCCTAGTCATCCTGTTATTCCTCACATATTTATAGAATGCTTTAGGGTTCTCCTTTACTCTACCTGCTAAAGACTGCTCATGTACTCTCTTTGCTCTTCTTAACTCTCTCTTTAATCCTTCCTAGCTACTCTGTAACTCTCTGTCACCTCATCTGAACCATCTCGCCTCAACGTCACATAAGCCTCCCTCTTCCACTTAACAAGAGATAACAATTTCTTTAGTAAACCATGGTTCCCTTACCTTATCACTTCCTCCCTGTCTGACAGGGACATACCTATCAAAGACACGTAATATCTGTTCCTTAAACCAGCTCCACATTTCAATTGTTCCCATCCCCTGCATTTTTCTGCCCCATTCTATGCCTCCTAAGTCTTGCCTAATCACTTTATAATATATAACTCTTGCCTGATGGCATGTACCTATCCTTTCCATCGCTAAACTAAACGTAACCGAATTACCAAGCACCAGATCCAGTTTGGCCTCCCCTCTTGTCGACCCTTCGACATACTGTGTCAGGAAACCTCTCCTGCACACATTGGACAAAAACAGACCCATCCAACGTACTAGAGTTATGCATTTCCAGTCAATGTTGGGGAAGTTAAAGTCCCCCATAATGACCACCCTGTTTCTTTCACTCCTGCCCAGAATCGTTTTGCCAATCCTCTCCTCCACATCCCTGGAACTTGGTGGAGGCCGATAAAAGAACTCCCAGCAGTGTGACCTCTCCTCTCCTAACCTCATCCCATACCACCTCAGTAGACGAGCCCTCAAGAAACGTTCTTTCAGCCACCGTTATACTGTCCTTGACTAACAAAGCCACACCTCCCTTTCTTTTACGACCTTCCCTGATGAAAGATCTAAACCCTGGAACCTGCAACATCCATTCCTGTCCCTGCTCTACCCATGTCTAAGAAATGGCCACAACATCGAAGTCCCAGTTACCTATCCATGCTGCAAGCTCACCTATCTTATTCCAGATACTCCTGGCATTGAAGTAGACACACTTCAAGCCAGCTTGCTGTCTGCCAGCACATCCCTGTGACTGTGAGATCCTGTCCATGCCCTCCCTACTCTCATCCTCCTGCGCACTGCAACCACACCTCAGGTTCCCATTCCCCTGCTGAGCCAGTTTAAACCCACCCGCATTATTATTTTACACAAATAAATACTTTATTGGTAGAGGGATTGAGTTTCGGAGTCATGAGGTCATGCTGCAGCTGTACAAAACTCTGGTGCGGCACTTGGAGAATTGCGTACAGTTCTGGCCACTGGATTATAGGAAGGAAGTCGAAACATTGGAAAGGGTGTAGAGGAGATTGACCAGGATGTTGCCTGGTATGGAAGGAAGGTCTTATGAGGAAAGGCTGGGGGTTTGAGGCTGTTTTTGTTGGAGAGAAGGTTAAGAGGTGACTTAATAGAGACATACAAGATAATCAGAGGGTTAGATAGGGTGGACAGTGAGAGCCTTTGTCCTCAGATAGTGATGGCTAGCACAAGGGGATATAGCTTTAAGCTGAGGGATGGTAGATATAGGACAGCTGGCAGAGGTAGGTTCTTTACTCAGAGAGTAGTATGGGCGTGGAATACCCCGCCTGCAACAGGAGTAGACTCCCCAACTTTAAGGACATTTAAATGGTCACTGGATAAATATATGGATGAGAATGGAATAGTGTCGGTTGGATGGGCTTCGGATTGGTTCCACAGGTTGGCGCAACATCGAGGGTCTGTACTGCGCTGGAATGTTCTATGTTCTATATTCTAAGGGGGGTCTTGGATTTGTGAATAGTTACTGTTTAGTGTTTATTATGAGAGTTAAGAAAATTAATTGTTATTTTAGTTTAAATAGTGGAATTTGGGAATTGTCTGTCACTCATTAGCTTCACATTAACCTTTAACAAATTGTGAGACGAGATGAGCTTTTCTGACTTAATTAACAGAGGGGTTTGACCTGTGCATCCTTACACCAGGTACACATTTCACAAAAGCAATTCTACAGCTTGGCCTGTGTGTTATCAGTGTCTTGTTCAGAGCAAACCGATAAAAGATAATTGAAATGAAATATTTACCGTGGTAACCATAATCATAAGGTCCTGTGGAACAAGTAGATTTGTGTTAGCGTGGCTGGAGCTAATAGTTCCATATGTACAATATACAATGTTCCTAACTTGCAGCATTGTCAATGATCAGAAAAGCTCAGTGGGCTTCACTTAATGGCACTGTGCTGATCAGCAGGAGCTGTTACCTTCAGGTTGGAGGGTGAGCTTGTCTCTCATGTTCTGGGGTCAATATTGAATGATCTGCCCTGATCTAACTCTCTCTATTTTGTTCCAGCTTCTCTACTAAACCGAAAACCCTCAGGCTTGGTGAATTCTGCACAAGCCCACACATAAAACGTCTGTGCCCTTTCAATCTTCCAATGTGTGACTGTTCCAATCGGACAGGTTACCTCAGCTCTGGTCAAATAACTGACGGGTCCATGTCTCTGAGATCACTCTAGCTTTTACACTGGCCAGCTAACTTTCCAATGACTTTGGGATGATGGACCTTCTGTTTTCACAGTTAAACAACTTGCCATCCAAGTGCGCTGGAAAAATGGAGAAGAAATTCACTGGAATCATATATTTACCGTAAATCCTGTAACTGCCTTTTCCTGTGGGGCAAACAGATTGGTGTTAACCCTGACTGGTAAGGATGCTTTGGAAAGCAGCATTTTAAACGCCTAACGTGGGTTAACTTTACCATGTAACCCTGCATTTCCTAATTAATATTAAAGATGTGCAAATGTCCCCTTGTACCAACTGCCCTTCAGCTGTCAACTACCTTTCACATGTGATCAACCATCTCCCTAAAGGAGACTTAACTCATACCTGCTCCCTCATCTACTCCACATTAACACGGGAACCTCAAAATATTAATACTTTTCCAACAGACTCAAACTACCATATTTGGTAAACACTGCCAACACATTTTAATGCCTTGCCATCCTTACTCCTTCAGTGAGAAAGATTACTTCAGTTCAGGGCCAAATTAATAAATGATAAATATTTATGTCACAATCCTGGCCATTGAAAACTCAGCATCGATTTCTAAAGCCCATGACCACGTACACATTTCACAAAATTAATTCTCCGACTTGGCCCGTGTGTTATCAGTGTCTTGTTCGTAGCAAACGATAACGAGGTAATTAAAATGATATATTTACCGTGGTGGTGGCCATAATTGTAAGGTCCTGTGGAACAAAGAGATTTGAGTCAGCGTGTCTGGAGGCAATGGTTCCACATGTACAACATACAGTATTCCCATTTTGCAGCATTGTCAATGATCAGAAAAGCTCACAGGGCTTCACATAAAGGCTGTGCTGATCAGCAGGAGCTGTTACCATCAGGTTGGAGGGTGAGATTTTCATCAATGTCTGGGGAGATACTGAAAGGTCTACCCTGATCTAACTCTCTCTATTGTGTTCCAGCTTCTCTATTGATCTGAAAACCCTCAGCCTGGGCAATTGCTGCCCGAGCCCCCGTGGACAACATTCCAAATCTTTTGAACCTGCCAATGTGTGACTGTTCCAAACGGACAGATTACCTCAGCTCTGGTCAAATAACTGACAGGTCCATGTCTCTGAGATCACCCTAGCTTTTACACTGGCCTGCTAGCTTTTGAAAAGCTTTGGGATGCTGGAGATTTTGTTTTCACAGTTAAACAGCTTGCCATCCAATTGCTCTGTAATAACGAAGGACAAGGAATTCACTGGAATCATATATTTACCATAATCCCCGTAACCACCTTTTCCTGTGGAGTAAACAGATTGGTGTTAATCTTGAAACTTTGGAAAGCAGCATTTTAAATGCGTGTTTATTGTAACAGGTAACCCTTCATTTCCGAATGATTCATCATAGATTTTAAAATAGCCACATTGGTTGTAGTTCTGTTGAACATTTAGGCAAACACACTGACATCAAAGGAATGGGGAGATACCATACACTGAAGCCTCCTTATCTTGACACATTATATCCAAATCAGCTCGATGATATAGACTGAGCCTCTGTAAATCAGGATTGGCTGGCAAGGGTGAATCTGATCAATCTGAATTTCCTCTCTTGTAAATTAGTTTAACATTGTCTCAAACATATTCCTAATGTCTTACGAATGGATTTGAACCTCATTGGGGCGAACAAGTCTTTCTTTAGTTTTACATCCTCTGTTTTGTTACAACTGTCTGGGGTCTAAGATGTTGGATGTGAAGGCTGGTGTGGTGGTAAGTGAGGGAAGGTTGAGGGTGGAAATGCAGGAGATGGATTGAACGTGGCTGAGGGCCCTGTCACTATGGTAACATGGGACTGTGGCTGAGGAGAAAGATGGACCTTTCTCAGGCTCCTTTACAGAAGGTGGAATAGATGTGATGGAGACACATCTGGGATGGAATCGTTACAGGAAGTAGGGTGTGAGGGTGTATAATCTCTCTCTGTACAGATGCTGGGAGTCGCTGGGTTTATAGTGTGTGGTCTGTCCCCAGAAATGGAAATACAGGCATAAAAATACAATGGTTCAATGGACATTGTACAATATTCCCAACTTGCTTTGTTGTCAATGATGAGACAAGCTCAGAGGTCTTCACATAGATTTTTTGTAAGTATTTTCAATCCACGCTGGTCAGAGATTTTACATCACCGCTCTGGAGCAGGTGGGAGTAATCCTGGATCTCCAGGCTTAGAGGTCAGGACACTACCACCAATGCAGAGATACCATGCACTGAGGCCTCCTTATCTCTGCAGCACAAGAGCCCTCAGGATTGGAGTTAATGGTGTACAAATGTCCCCTCGCACCAACTGTGCTTCAGCTGTCAACTATCTTGTGCACAGTGTGGTCCCCTTAGTTGAGGAAAGATGTAGTAATATTAGAGGCAGTTCAGAGGAGGCTCACGAGATTGATGCCAGAGATGAGGCGTTTGTCGTAGGAAGGGAGATTGAACAGTTTAGGCCGATACTCTCTGGAATTTAGAAGAATGAGGGGAGATCAAATGGATGTATTCAAGATGATCAAAGGTGTGGATAACATCGATGTAGAGTGGATGCTTCCTCTTTTGGGGCATTCTGGGACGAGAGGTCACAGTCTTTAGATAACGGGAAGCAACTTTACAACAGAGTTGAGGAGAAACTACTCCTCCCAAAGGGTTGTGAATCTGTGGAATGTGTTACCCCAGAGTCGGGTGGATGCTGGGACAGAGAGTAAATTTAAGGAGGAGTTAGAAAGATGTTTAACAGGTAATGGATTGAAGAGTTGAGGGGAAAGAGCAGGAAAATGGGGGTGATGAGCACATCAGTCAGGATCGAGTGTGGAGCAGACTCGATGGGCCGAATGGCCTAATTCCCCTCCTACATCTTGCGAACATATGACCTACCTTTCACATGCGATCAACCATCTCACTACAGGAGACTCCACTCAGCCTGCTCCCTCATTTACTCCACATTAACACGGGGACCTCAAAATATTAATACTTTCCTAACTGACTCAAACTACCATATTTGGTAAATTCTGCCAACACGTTTTAATGCCTTGCCATCCTTACTCCTTCAGTGAGAAAGATTACTTCAGTTCAGGGCCAAATTAATAAATGATAAATATTTATGTCACAATCCTGGCCTTTGACAAGGCAGCATCGATTTCTAAAGCCTATGACCACGTACACATTTCACAAAAACATTTCTATGGCTTGGCCCTTGTGTTATCAGTGTCTTGTTCAGAGCAAACAGTACCAAGGGAATTGAGATGATATATTTACCGTGGCGGTGGCCATGATCGTAAGGTCCTGTGGAACAAAGAGATTTGAGTCAGTGTGTCTGGAGGCAATGGTTCCACATGTACAACATACAATGTTCCCAACTTACAGCATTGTCAATGATCAGAAAAGCTCAGAGCGCTTCACGTAAAGGCTCTGAGCTGATCAGCAGGAGCTGTTACAATCAAGTCCTTGCAATATAAATGCCATCATTGCATTTCCCTTCCTAAATACGGACTCAACCTGCAAGTCTATCTTGAGATAATCAAAAAACCCCAAGTGTCTTTGCACTCTGTACTCAGCTCTGCCCCTTTACTCTCTTGAATTTTTGGGACCTTAGTCACGTATTCCACCAGGAAGAGTGAGGCAAAGTAATTACCAATCTCTCAGCCATTTCCATGTTCCCCACTATTATCTCTCCATTTTGGCCTCTATTTTGGCCTGTGTATATCTGAAGAAATCTTTCAGTCCTCCTTTCTAATACTGGTTAGCTTATCCTCATATTTAATTTTTCCCTCTTTATTCCTTGTTTTACTGCCCTCTGTTGGTTGTTGTAAGCTCTGTGATTTTTTTTAATCAAAGGGCAAGTCCCTGTTTATATATTTTTTGTTTGTTTTAAACCCCACACTACCGCCTAACTGCAGTAGTAGCTCTGTGATAAATACTATGCCTCTACAGATCAGGATTGGCTGGCAAGGGTGAATCTATGATCTGATCAATCTGAATTTCCTCTCTTGTAAATTAGTTTAACATTTTCCAAAAACATGTTCCTAATCTCTAACGAATGGATTTGAACCTCATGGTGTGAACAAGTCTTTCTTTAGTTTTACATCCTCTGTTTTGTTCCAACTGTCTGGGGTCTGAGATGTTGGATGTGGAGGCTGGTGTGGTGGTAAGTGAGGAAATGGGGCACCAGATGTGATGAGATAGAGAATGGGATGGGAGAATGGGATGGAATCCTGACAGGAAGCAGGATGTGTGGGTGTGTAATCTCTCTCTGTACAGAATGTGGAAGCCACCAAGTTTGTAGCATGCCGGCGGGTCCCAAGAAATGAAAATACAACCGTTCCATGGACCTTACACAAATTTCGCAACTTGCAGTGTTGTAACGATCAGAAAACCTCAGAGGATTTCATATCGATTTTTTTGTAGGTATTTTGAAACCTGACTGTTCAGAGGTTTTATACCACCACTCTGGAGCAGATGGGAGTAATCTTGGATCTCCAGGCTGAGAGGTCAGGACACTACCACTGCTGCACAAGAGCCCTCAGGATTGCAGTTGATGGTGTACAAATGTCCCCTCGCACCAACTGTGGTTCAGCTGTCAACTATCTTGTGCACAGTGCGGTCCCCTTAGTTGAGGAAAGATGTAGTAACATCAGAGGCAGTTCAGAGGAGGCTCACAAGATTACTTCAGTTCAGAGCCAAATTAATAAATTATAAATATTTATGTTACAATCCTGGCCATTGGAAAATCAGCATTGATTTCTAAAGCCTACGGCCACATTTCACAAAAACACTTCTACAACTTAGTCTGTGTGTTATCAGCGTTTTGTTCATAGCAAATGATAATGAGGTAATTGAAGTGATATATTTACCGTGGTGGTGACCATGACCGTAAGGTCCTGTGGAACAAAGAGATTTGTGTTACTGTGCCTGAAGACAATAGTTCCATATGTACAACATACAATATCCCAACTCGCAGCACTGTCAATGATCAGAAAAGCTCAGAATGCGAAAAGTAAAGGCTCTGAGCTGATCAGGAGGAGCTGTTACCTTCAGGTTGGAGGGTTAGATTTTCTTTAATGTTTGGGGAGATACTGAAAGGCCTACCCTGATCTAATTCTCTCTATTGTGTTCCAGCTTCTCTATTGATCTGAAAGCCCTCAGCCTGGGCAATTGCTGCCCGAGCCCCCGTGGACAACATTCCAAATCTTTTGACCCTGCCAATGTGTGACTGTTCCAAACGGACAGATTACCTCAGCTCTGGTCAAATAACTGACAGGTCCATGTCTCTGAGATCACCCTAGCTATTACACTGGCCTGCTAGCTTTTGAAAAGCTTTGGGATGATGGAGATTTTGTTTTCACAGTTAAAAGGCTTGCCAGCCAAGTGCTTTGTAATAACGAAGGACAAGGAATTCACTGGAATCATATATTTACCATAATCCCCGTAACCACCTTTTCCTGTGGAGCAAACAGATTGGTGTTAGCCCTGGCCGGTAAGGATACTTTGGAAAGCAGCATTTTAAATGTCTAACGTGTGTTCACTGTAACATGCAACCCTTCATTTCC
>NC_057757.1:8013515-8034277 GCF_004010195.1 Chiloscyllium plagiosum
GTGGACAACATTCCAAATCTTTTGAACCTGCCAATGTGTGACTGTTCCAAACGGACAGATTACCTCAGCTCTGGTCAAATAACTGACAGGTCCATGTCTCTGAGATCACCCTAGCTATTACACTGGCCTGCTAGCTTTTGAAAAGCTTTGGGATGCTGGAGATTTTGTTTTCACAGTTAAATAGCTTGCCAGCCAAGTGCTCTGTAATAACGAAGGACAAGGAATTCACTGGAATCATATATTTACCATAATCCCCGTAACCACCTTTTCCTGTGGAGCAAACAGATTGGTGTTAGCCCTGGCCGGTAAGGATACTTTGGAACGCAGCATTTTAAATGTCTAACGTGTGTTAACTGTAACATGCATCCCTTTGTTTCCTAATGATTCATCGTAGACTTTAAAACAGCCACGTTGGTGTAAAGCTATTAAACACATAGCCAAACACACTGACACCAAAGGAATGGGGAGGTACCGTACACTGAGGCCTCCTTATCCTGACACATTATATCCAGATCAGCTCTGTGATATACACGGAGTCTCTATAAATCAGGATTGGCTGGCAAGGGTGATTCTATGATCTGATCAATCTGAATTTCCTCTCTTGTAAATTAGTTTGAAATTGACCCAAAACATATTCCTAATCTCTAATGAATGGATTTGAACCTCATGGTGTAAACAATTCTTTATTTTGTTTTATATCCTCTGTTTTGTTCCAACTGTCTGGGGTCTGAGATGTTGGATGTGGAGGCTGGTGTGGTGGTAAGTGAGGAAATGGGGCACCCTCTCATTGCTGAGGGAAGGCAGGGAAGGGGTGAGGGTGGAACTGCAGGAGGTGGATTGAACGTGGCTGAGGGCCCTGTCATCACGGTAACATGGGACTGTGGCTGAGGAGGAAGGTGGACCTTTCTCAGGCTCCTTTACAGAAGGTGTGACAGATGTGATGGAGATGGAGAATGGGATGGAATCCTGAAAGGAAGCAGGATGTGTGGGTGTATAATCTCTCTCTGTACAGAATGTGGAAGCCACCAAGTTTATAGCATGCCGGCATGTCCCAAGAAATGAAAATACAATCGTTCCATGGACCTTACACAAATTTCCCAACTTGCAGTGTTGTCAACGATCAGAAAACCTCAGAGGTCTTCATATCGAGTTTTTTGTAGGTATTTTGAAACCAGACTGTTCAGAGATTGTATACCACCGGTCTGGGGCAAATGGGAGTAATCTTGGATCTCCAGGCTGAGAGGTCAGGACACTACCATTGTTGCACAAGAGCCCTCAGGATTGCAGTTAATGGTATACAAATGTCCCCTCGCACCAACTGTGGTTCAGCTGTTAACTATCTTGTGCACAGTGTGGTCCCCTTAGTTGAGGAAAGATGTAGTAACATTAGAGGCAGTTCAGAGGAGGCTCACAAGATTACTTCAGTTCAGGGCCAAATTAATAAATTATAAATATTTATGTTACAAGCCTGGCCATTGGAAAATCAGCATTGATTTCTAAAGCCTACGGCCACGTACACATTTCACAAAAACACTTCTACGACTTAGTCTGTGTGTTATCAGCATCTTGTTCATAGCAAATGATAATGAGGTAATTGAAGTGATATATTTACCGTGGTGGTGACCATGACCGTAAGGTCCTGTGGAACAAAGAGATTTGTGTTACTGTGCCTGAAGACAATAGTTCCATATGTACAACATACAATATCCCAACTCGCAGCACTGTCAATGATCAGAAAAGCTCAGAATGCTAAAAGTAAAGGCTCTGAGCTGATCAGGAGGAGCTGTTACCTTCAGGTTGGAGGGTTAGATTTTCTTTAATGTTTGGGGAGATACTGAAAGGTCTACCCTGATCTAACTCTCTCTATTGTGTTCCAGCTTCTCTATTGAACTGAAAGCCCTCAGCCTGGGCAATTGCTGCCCGAGCCCCCGTGGACAACATTCCAAATCTTTTGAACCTGCCAATGTGTGACTGTTCCAAACGGACAGATTACCTCAGCTCTGGTCAAATAACTGACAGGTCCATGTCTCTGAGATCACCCTAGCTATTACACTGGCCTGCTAGCTTTTGAAAAGCTTTGGGATGATGGAGATTTTGTTTTCACAGTTAAACAGCTTGCCATCCAAGTGCTCTGTAATAACGAAGGGCAAGGAATTCACTGGAATCATATATTTACCATAATCCCCGTAATCATCTTTTCCTGTGGAGTAAACAGATTGGTGTTAGCCCTGGCCGGTAAGGATACTTTGGAAAGCAGCATTTTAAATGTCTAACGTGTGTTCACTGTAACATGCAACCCTTCATTTCCGAATTATTCATCATAGACTTTAAAACAGCCACGTTGGCGTAAATCTATTGAACACATAGCCGAACACACTGACACCAACGGAATGGGGAGGTACGATACACTGAGGCCTCCTTATCCTGACACATTATATCCAGATCAGCTCTGTGATATACACTGAGTCTCTGCAAGTCAGGATTGGCTGGCAAGGGTGAATCTGTGATCTGATCAATCTGAATTTCCTCTCTTGTAAATTAGTTTAACATTATCCCAAAGTATATTCCTAATCTCGTTTTAATGCCTTGCCATCCTTACTCCTTCAGTGAGAAAGATTACTTCAGTTCAGGGCCAAATTAATAAATTATAAATATTTATGTCACAATCCTGGCCACTGAAAAATCAGCATCAATTTCTAAAGCCTATGACCATGTACACATTTCATAAAAACACTTCTACATTTGGCCTGTGTGTTATCAGTGTCTTGTTGATAGCAAATGATAATGAGGTAATTGAAGTGATATATTTACCGTGGTGGTGGCCATGATCGTAAGGTCCTGTGGAACAAAGAGATTTGTGTTACTGTGCCTGAAGGCAATAGTTCCATATGTACAACATACAATATTCCCAACTCGCAGCACTGTCAATGATCAGAAAAGCTCAGAACGCTTCAAGTAAAGGCTCTGAGCTGATCAGCAGGAGCTGTTACCTTCAGGTTGGAGGGTGAGAGTTTCTTTCATGTTTTGGGGAAGATACTGAATGTTCTAGCCTGATGTAACCCGGTCTATTTTGTTCCAGCTTTTGCATTGAACTTAAACTCCTCAGACTTGGCAAATTCTGCTCAAACCCACATGAGCACAAATCTTTGGATCTTCCCAATGTGAGACTGTTCCAGCTGGGCAGATTACCTCAGCTCTGTTCAAATAACTGATATATCCATGTCTCTGAGGTCATCCTAGCTTTTACAATCACCTGAAAGCTGTCTAAAACCTTGGGGATGAGACCACAACGTATAGGAGCACAAATTAGGCCATTCAGCCCATCCAGTCTGCTCTGCCATTCAGTCATGGCTGGTAGGTTTCTCAACACACTCTCCCACTTACTCCCCATAATGCTTGATCCCCTTTACAATCAAGAACCTATCTATCTCCATCTTAAATATACCCAATGACCTGGCCTCCACAGCCTTCTGTGGCAGTGAATCCCATAGATTCCCCATTCTCTGGCTGAAAACATTATTCCTTATCTCCATTCTAAAAGCTCTTCCCTTTACTCTGAGGCTGTGCCCTCGGGTCCTAGTCCCTCCTCTCAATGGGAAACATCTTCCCAACATCCTCTCTGTCCAGGCCATTTGTTATTCTGGCTGTTTCAATTAGATCCTCCCTCATCCTTCTGAACTCCATTGAGTAAAGACTCAGAATCCTCAAACATTCCTCATAAGTTAAGTTTTTCATTCCTGGGACCATTCTCTGAACACGGTCTAAGGCCCGTCTATCCTTCCTGAGATATGGGGCCCAGACCTGTACTCAATACTCCAAATGTAGTCTGGCCAGAGCCTTATAGATCCTTAGAAATATGTCCCTGCTTTTATCTTCAAGTCCTTTCAGATTGCATTTGCCTTCCTAACCACTGACTTAACCTGCAAGTTTACCTTGAGAGAATCCTGGACTAGAACACCCAAGTCTCTTTGCAATTTCTGAATTTTCTCCCCATTTAGAAAACAGCCCATGTCTCTGTTCTTCCGACCACATTGTACTCCATCTGCCACTTCTTTGCCCACTCTCCTAACCTGTCCAAATCTTTCTATAGCCTCCCCGCCTCCTCAATACCACCTGTCCCTCTACCTATCTTTATATCGTCTACAAACTTTGCCAGAATGCTCTCCGTTCATTCATCTAGCTCGTTAATGTATCAAGTGAAAAGTTGTCCCATCACCGAGCCTTGCAGAACACCACTTGTCACCGGCTGCCATCCTGAGAAGGCCCCTTTTATCCCCACTCTCTGCTTCCTGCCAGACAGCCAAGCTTCTCTCCATGCTAGCACCTTACCTCTGACACCATGGGTCCTTATCTTCCTCAGCAGCCTCCTGTGTGGCACCTTGTCAAAGGACTTCTTGTAGTCCAGTTAGATAACATCCATTGACTCCACTTGGTCTATTTTGCTTATTCAAAGAATTCTTGCAGATTTGTCAGGCATGACCTGCCCTTGATGAAACTATGCTGACTTTGCCCTATTTTAACATACGCTTCCAAGTTTTCGGAAATCTCATCCTTCACATTGGATTCCAGGATCTTACCCATGACCAAGGTTAGGTTAACCGTTCTGTAATTTTCCATCTTTTGCATTACTCCCTTTTTCAACAGGTGATTTTCCAGTCCTCTGGGACCTTCCCTGACTCTCGTGATTCCTGAAAGATCACCACTAACGCCTCCACTATTTCTTCAGCGATCCATCTTAGAACTCTGGGGTGTAGTCCATCTGGTCCAGGTGATTTATCCATCTTCAGGCCATTCAGTTTTTCTGGCACCTTCTCCTTGGCGATGGCCACCATACCCAGCTCTGCCTCCTCACTCTGTTGAAGTTTTGGGATATTACTCATGTCTTCCACTGTGAAGCAATTATTCATTGCCTTGTTCCCCACTTCTCTCTCTCCAGTGTCATTTTCTAGCAGTCCAATGTCTCTCTTTTTGCCTCTCTTTTGCCCTTTATATATCTGAAGAAGCTCTTACAGTCCTCCTTTACATTACTGGCTAGCTTACCCTCCTATTTAATCTTCTCCCTCCTTATTTCTGTTTTTGTTACCATCTGTTAGTATTTGTAAGCTTCCCAATCCTCTGGTTTCCCACTGCCCTTCCCCACATTATGTGCTTTCTCTTTTGCTTTTATACTACCCCTGCCTTCCCCAGTCAGCCATCGCTGCCTCATCCTCCCTGTCCCATGCTTCCTTTCTCTCGGGATGAATCTCTGCTGTGTCTCCTGAATTACTCCCAGAATCCCCTGCCAATTGTTGATCCCCTACCTTTCCTGCCCGGCTCCACTCTCAGTCAATTCTCTCCAGCTCTTCCCTCATGCCTCTGTAGTTGCCTGTATTCAGCTGTACTACTGTAACCTCTGATTCTATCTTCTCCCTTTCATATTGCAGAGTAAATTCTATCATAGTATGGCCACCTTAAGTTCCCTGATCAAGTCTGCATCATTGTACAACACTAAATCCAGTATTGCCTGTTCCCTAGTGGGCTCCACCACAAGCCATCTCAGAGACATTCCACAAATTCCTTTTCTTGCAATTCACTACCAACCTGATTATCCTGGTCCCCCTGCATATTGAAACTCCCCCATGATCACTGTAACCTTGCCTTTCCTACTCATCCTTTCTATCTCCTAGTGTACCTAGCACCCCAGTTCATGACTACTGTTTGGAGGCCTGTACATAACTCCAGCTGTGGTTGTTTTAACCAATGCGGTTCCTCAATTCACCCCATACAGATTCTATACCATCTGACCCTACGTTGTCTCTTCCTATTGGTCTAATTTCATTTCTTATTAACAAAAGTCAACCCCAACTCCTTTGCAAACCTACCTGTCTTTTCAGTAGGTTGTATATCCTCGAATATTCAGCTCCTAATCCTGATCCCCTTGCAGCCACGTCTCCGCGATGCCCACCACGTCATACCTACCTATTTCGGTCTGTGCCACAAGCTCATTTACCTTATTCCTTAAACTGCGTGTATTCAGATATAACACCTTGAGCCCTGTATTAACCATCCCTCTTCTCGTTGTCATTCGTTTGTCCAGTGTGCTTGCAGTTTGATTGCTAACCTTGTCCATAAACCCTTCCTACGTGTGTCTGTCCTGGAGATTTTAATAACCTCTCCTGAGTTCTGAACTCTTACCTCCTCCTTTAATTCAGATTTTCTAATGTCCCCAATAACTGAACCCTCAGCCCCTCCCCATTTAGTTTAAAGCCATGTTTATTGCCCTAGTTTTGTGATTCACTCCGAGGTCCCAGCACAGTTCAGGTGAAGACCGTCCCATTGGAACAGGTTGGCTCTTTCCCAGTACTGGTGCCAATGTCCCTTGAATTCAACCCCATTTCTCCCACACCAATCTTTGAGCCATACATTTACCTGCTTAATCTTATTGATTCTGTGCCTTGGCTCGGGTGGTAATCCAGAGACTGTTACCTTTCGTTTCTGCTTTTTTAGTGTAGCTCCTATCTGTTCATGCTCCCTGGGCAGAAACTCTGCCCCAGTTTTATTGATGTGGTTGGTACCTACGTTGACCAGGACCACTGGATTTTTACCTTCCTAGTCCAGGTTCCTCAGCAGCCCAGATGAGAGATTCCGAATCCGAGCACCAGGCAGGCAACTCAACCTTCAGACCTCTCGGTCCTGGTCACAAGGAATAGTGTTTAAGCCTCTAACAATACTATCCCCAATTACAACAAGATTTCTCTTCTCTCCCCCCCACCTGCACCCACGGAGCTGCGGTCAGTCAGCTCATCCTCCCTGCAGGCCCCATTCCCCTCCACACAAGGACCAAGAATCCTGAACCTGTTGGATGACAGACATTTTGTTTTCACAGTTAAACAACTTGCCATCCAAGTGCTCTGTAATAATGAAGGACAAGGAATTCACTGGAATCATATATTTACCATAATCCCCGTAACCACTTTTTCCTGTGGAACAAACAGATTAGTGTTAATCCTGACTGGTAAGGATACTTTGAAAAGCACCAACTTTAGTGCCTAATGTGTGTTAACTTTAATGGGTAACCCTTCTTTTTTGATTCATCATTGAATTTAAAACAGCCACATTTGTTGTATTCTGTTGACCATGTAGGCGAACACACTGACATCAAAGGAATGAATGGGGAGATACCATACACTGAGAGCCCTTTATCCTAACACATTACTGTACATCCAGATCAACTCTCTGACATTGTGAGAGAATTTGACCAAAATTGACACAAAAATGTGTGGTAGCAATTTTGTCACAAAGCTATTTTGGTCGTAAGACTTTAGCCTGCTTGCCGTAGTGCTGCTTGAGCCCTGGCTGAGAAATTCTGTTTTGATCACCAGGCTGCCTCTGCTCCTCAGTGCCATTAGGTAGGCCTCAGGCTTCATCATAGAATCGTGTATTGTTTCTCTCTGTCCCTGATTGGCTATTCTAGCCGAGCTGAACCTGCAGCGTAAGATAACATTCAGTTTTGTAGACATTAAGAAATGTAGGTCTGAACAATGTACGGGAAAGTTACAACAGCAATTAATGGGCAGTGGGCTTGTGTTTTACTGTATAACTTGTAACATTCTGTATTTCATTGGAATCATGTTGGACTTTGCTCTGAACGAAGATGTCATTCTCCGTGGCCATGATAAAGCTAGTTAATTGCTCAAGGTCTCGTCTTCTGACTAATTTGTTTTAAACGATTTGGCGCAATATTTATTTTCCTCAACTGATATACATTGAGTCTCTGTAAATCAGGATTGGCTGGCAATGGTGAAGCTGAGATCTGATTAATCTGAATTTCCTCTCTTGTAAATTAGTTTAACATTGTCCCAAAGCATATTCCTAATCTCTAACGAATGGATTTGAACCTCATGGTGTGAACAAGTCTTTCTTTAGTTTTTCATCCTCTGTTTTGTTCCAACTGTCTGGGGTCTGAGATGTTGGATGTGGAGGCTGGTGTGGTGGTAAGTGAGGAAAGGGGGCACCCTCTCATTGCTGAGGGAGGGAAGGGAAGGGGTGAGGGTGGAACTGCAGGAGATGGATTGAACGTGGCTGAGGGCCCTGTCACCACGTAACATGGGGCTGAGGAGAAAGGTGGACCTTTCTCAGGCTCCTTTATGGAAAGTAGAATATATGTGATGGAGATGGAGAATGGGTTGGGAGAAAGGGATGGATTCCTTCCAGGAAGCAGGGTGTGTGAGTGTATAATCTCTCTCTGTACAGATTGTGGGAGTTGCTGAGTTTTTCGCACACTGGCCTGTCTCCAGAATTGAAAATACAGACATGAAGGTATAACGCCTCTATGGACAATATACAATATTCCTAACTTGCAGCGTTGTCAAAGATCAGAAAAGCTCAGAGGTCTTCGCGTAGACTATTTTTAGGTATTTTCAAACCAGACTTTGAGAGATTTTACACCACCGCTCTGCAGCAGGTGGGAGTAATCCTGGATCTCCGGGCTTAGAGGTCAGGACACTACCTCTGCTGCGCAAGAGCCCTCAGGATTGGAGTTAATGGTGTACAAATGTCCCCTCGCACCAACTGTGCTTCAGCTGTCAACTATCTTGTGCACAGTGTGGTCCCCTTAGTTGAGGAAAGATGTAATAACATTAGAGGCAATTCAGAGGAGGCTCACGAGATTGATGCCAGAGATGAGGCGTTTGTCGTAGGAAGGGAGATTGAACAGTTTAGGCCGATACTCTCTGGAATTTAGAAGAATGAAGGGAGATCAAATGGATGTATTCAAGATGATCAAAGGTGTGGATAACATCGACGTAGAGTGGATGCTTCCTCTTTTGGGGCATTCTGGGACGAGACGTCACAGTCTTTAGATAACGGGGAGCAACTTTACAACAGAGTTGAGGAGAAACTACTCCTCCCAAAGGGTTGTGAATCTGTGGAATGTGTTACCCCAGAGTGGGGTGGATGCTGGGACAGAGAGTAAATTTAAGGAGGAGTTGGACAGATTTCTAACTGGTCATGGATTGAATCATTAAGGGGCGAGAGGGCAGGATACTGGGGGTGAGGAGCACATCGGTCATGATCGAGTGGTGGAGCAGACCCGATGGGCCGAATGATCTAAATCCCCTTCTCCATCTTGTGAATGTATGACCTACCGTTCACATGTGATCAACCATCTCACTATAGGAGACTCCACTCAGCCTGCTCCCTCATTTACTCCACATTAACACAGGGACCTCAACATATTAATACTTTCCTAACAGACCCAAACTACCATATTTGGTAAACACTGCCAACACGTTTTAATGCCTTGCCATCCTTACTCCTTTAGTGACAAAAATTACTTCAGTTCAGGGCCAAATTAAAAAAAATTATAAATATTTATGTCACAATCCTGGCCATTGATTTCTGAAGCCTATGACCACGTACACATTTCACAAAATTAATTCCATGACTTGGCCCATGTGCTTTCAGTGTCTTGTTCAGAGCACCCAATTCCGAGGGAATTGAGATTATATATTTACCGTGGTGGTGACCATGATCGTAAGGTCCTGTGGAACAAAGAGATTTGAGCCAGTGTGTCTGGAGGCAATGGTTCCACATGTACAACATACAGTATTCCCAACTTACAGCATTGTCAATGATCAGAAAAGCTTCACGTAAAGGCTGTGCTGATCAGCAGGAGCTGTTACCTTCAGGTTGGAGGGTGAGATTATCTTCAATGTTTGGGGACATACTGAAAGGTCTACCCTGATCTAACTCTCTCTATTGTGTTCCAGCTTCTCTATTGAACTGAAAACCCTCAGCCTGTGGACAACATTCCAAATCTTTTGAACCTGCCAATGTGTGACTGTTCCAAACGGACAGATTACCTCAGCTCTGGTCAAATAACTGACAGGTCCATGTCTCTGAGATCACCCTAGCTATTACACTGGCCTGCTAGCTTTTGAAAAGCTTTGGGATGATGGAGATTTTGTTTTCACAGTTAAACAGCTTGCCAGCCAAGTGCTCTGTAATAACGAAGGATAAGGAATTCACTGGAATCAAATATTTACCATAATCCCCGTAACCACCTTTTCCTGTGGAGCAAACAGATTGGTGTTAGCCCTGGCCGGTAAGGATACTTTGGAAAGCAGCATTTTAAATGTCTAACGTGTGTTCACTGTAACATGCAACCCTTCATTTCCAAATGATTCATCATAGACTTTAAAACAGCTATGTTGGTTGTAAAGCTATTGAACACATAGCCGAACACACTGACACCAAAGGAATGGGGAGATACCATACACTGAGGCCTCCTAATCCTGACACATTATATCCAGATCAGCTCTGTGATATACGCTGAGTCTCTGTAAGTCAGGTTTGGCTGGCAAGGGTGAATCTGAGATATAATTATTCTGAATTTCCTCTCTTGTCAATTAGTTTAACATTGTCCCAAAACATATTCCTAATCTATAACGAATGGATTTGAACCTCATTGGGGGGAACAAGTCTTTCTTTTGTTTTACATTCTCTGTTTTGCTACAACTGTCTGGGGTCTGAGATGTTGGATGTGGAGGCTGGTGTGGTGGTAAGTGAGGAAAGGGGGCATCCTCTCATTGCTGAGGGAGGGAAGGGAAGGGGTGAGGGTGGAAGTGCGGGAGCTGGATTGAACGTGGCTGAGGGCCTTGTTCACCACGGTAACATGGGGCTGTGGGCTGAGGAGAAAGGTGGACCTTTCTCAGGCTTTTTTGTGGAAGGTGGCATCGTCAGAACAGATGTGATGGAGATGGAGAATGGGATGGAATCTTGACAGGAATCAGGGTGTGAGAGTGTATAATATCTCTCCGTGCAGACTGTGGGAGTTGCTGAGTTTATAGCGTCTAGGTTAGAGTGGTGCTGGAAAAGCACAGCATCCGAGGAGCAGGAGAATTGATGTTTCCGGCAAAAGCCCTTCATCAGGAATGAGGGATGAAAGGCTTTTGCCAGAAACGTCGATTTTCCTGCTCCTTGGATGCTGCATGACCTGCTGTGCTTTTCCAGCACCACTCTAATCTAGACTCTGATCTCCAGCATCTGCAGTCCTCACTTTCACCTAAATTTATCGCCTTTCCTCAGAAATGGAAATACAGACATGGAAATGCAATGGTTCCATGGACAATATACAATATTTCTAACTTGCAACATTATCAATGATCAGAAAGGTTCAGAGGGCTTCATGTAGATTACTTTGTAGACTTTTTCAAACCAGACTGTTCAGAGATGTGATGACTCTGGAGCAGATGGGAGTAATCCTGGATCTCCAGGCCTAGAGGTCAGGACACTACCACTGCTGCACAAGAGCCCTCGGGATTGGAGTTAATGCTGTACAAATGTCCCCTTGTACCAACTGCCCTTCAGCTGTCAGCTACCTTTTACATGTGACCAACCATCTCCCTAAAGGAGACTTAACTCATATCTGCTCCCTCAGCTACTCCACATTAACACGGGGACCTCGAAATATTCATACTTTCCTTACAGACCCAAACTACCATATTTGGTAAATTCTGCCAACACTTTTTAATGCCTTGCCATCCTTACTCCTTCAGTGAGAAAGATTACTTCAGTTCAGGGCCAAATTAATAAATTATAAATATTTATGTCATTGAAAAGGCAGCACCGATTTCTAAAGCCTGTGACCGCGTACACATTTCACAAAAACACTTGTCTGCCATGTCCTTTGTGTTATCAGGTGTCTTATTTGCAACAAACAATAACAAGGTAATTGAGATGATATATTTACCATGTTTGTGGCCATGATCGTAAGGTCATGTGCAACAAAGGGATTTGTGTTAGCGTGTCTGGAGACATGTACAATATACAATATTCCCAACTCGCAGCATTGTCAATGATCAGAAAAGCTCAGAGCGCTTCAAGTAAAGGCTCTGAGCTGATCAGCAGGAGCTGTTACCATCAGGTTGGAAGGTGAGACTTTCTTTGCTGTTCAGGGGTGAGATACTGAACGGTATAACTCTCTGCTTCCCCCAAGCAGAAAATGGGATGTTGTTTTTTGTTGGAGCTTGGGCTGAGACTCGCTGGAAGACTGCAGGAAGCCTGTGACAGGAGGGTTAACCAGGAAACACGGTGGGAGGCAACTTGAAGCTTGGGCCCTTCCTTTGTGGGCAGAGCATAAGTGTTTGGCAAAATGGTACATTTCATCTCCCCAAGGCAGAGCAAATAGAGTGAACTGCATATCGTAACCATAGAAACCACAGAAATGAGATAGCACAGAAGCGGGCCATTTGGAACATGGTCTCCACGCCCACTCAAAGACACCCAGATTTCCTTTCTGATCCCATTTTCCTGCACACCACCCATAGCCCTGCAGCTTACAGCACTGAAGGTACAGATCGCTGTTCTTTTTGACGAGTTTCGGGTCTCTGCCCCCACCACCCTTTGCGTAAAAAAACAGATTTCCCATTGTCGCCCCCCCCGAACCCTTCTGCCGCTCAGTTTGAATCGATGACCCTTGGCTTCTGTGCCAAGCGAAAAAGGCTCCTCCTGTCTCCACTTTCTCCACCCCTCGCACTTTACGTGCACAGGTATCTCAGTTACGTCGCCCCCTCAACCTTCTCTGTAGCAAGGAAAACAACTCCAACCTCTCTAACCTCCCCTCCTAGCAACAATTCTCCAACCCTGGCAACATTCTAGGTAAAAACAATGACTGCAGATGCTGGAAACCAGAATCTACATTAGAGTAGTGCTGGAAAAGCACAGCAGTTCAGGCAGCATCCGAGGAGCAGTAAAATCGACATTTGAGGGAAAAGCCCTTCATCAGGAATACAGGCTTAAGCCTGCCCCGCACTCTCTCCAGAGCAATTACGTCACTCCTGTAATGTGGTGAACAGAACTGCACATAATACTCTAGGTGTGGCCAGCTTAGTGTCGTATACAGTGTCATTATTATGTCCCTACTTCTGCATTCTATGCCTCCACCGATGAAGATGTCCTCTTTACAACCTTATCTACCTTGTTACACCACGGGATAAACCCTCCTGCTTAATTTAAAACTAGCAAAGATTTATCCCGTGCAGTAATCTGTAAAATTCCGAGTGGCCAAGAACTATGCAAAGTAAAAATTAACAAGTTGATTTCTTAAAATAAAACAGAGAATAATTAACAAATCACTATTTACAATTTTTTTCTCTAACCTATCTGTTACCTTCCCTTCTATAATACTAGTCTGATAAAACTCCCAATTAGGGTTCACAAAACAACACTTCCTATCTCAAAACCACGCAGCTGTAGGTTCTTGCCTTCAGAATGGGTGGCATGGTGGCTCAGTGGTTAGCACTACCGCCTTACAGTACCATGATCCCAGATTCGATTCTAGCCTTGGGTGACTGTCTGTGTGGAGTTTGCACATTCTCCCCGTGTCTGCGTGGATGTGCTCCGGTTTCCTCCCACAGTCCAAAGATGTGCAGGTTAGGTGAATCGGCCATAGTAAATTGCCCATAGCGTTAGGCACATTAGTCAGAGGGAAATGGGACTGGTTGGGTTACTCTTTGGAGGGTTGGTGTGGACTTGTTAGGCCGAAGGGCCTGTTTCCACACTGTAGGGAGTCTAATCTAATCTTACTGTGTCATCTTTTCTCCTTGTTAGGAATTTCTGTGTCACAGGTCACTGATCGAAAAGAGTTTTAAGAGAGATATTTTTTCAAGCAGTCTGTTTACATGCGGGACTATGGCAGTTCTCCTCTCAACTGTTCAAGTTTCACTGGTCTTAGAGCTCCAGAGAATCGGATTGTGTCATTGGCTTTTAAGATTGTCAATATACTCAGTTCAAACTTGACTGGAATTTGATATGTTTGGGTACTGATTGGTTGAATTCAAATTTGTTTTTGTCTCCAAGCAATGCACTAATCGATTGGTTCGACCCCGTGTTACATTGTTACCATTATTACTGAGTACACTTGGCGCTGTGTCCAGTAGTTCACCTTCTTTTAACTCTCTTAAAGGTATACCCACATCTTTGTAATAACCTGTACTGCTCCCTTTAGGAATCTGTGCACACCGAGATCTCCCACTCCATTTCCCTCTCACAGTATATTCCCATTTTCTGAATATTCCCTTTCCCTCTCGACTTTCCTAACTGCATTACCTCACACCTATCAGAGTTGAACTCCATCTGCCACTTGCCTGTCCATGCCACCAAGCCATCTACGCATTGTGTAGCTCATAGCTATCCTCTACCCTATCCATTGCATGGCTAATTTCTTGTGTGATCTGCAATTTTCCCATTTGTATTCAAGTCCAAATCGTTAATTTATGAAACAAACAGCAGGAGGCCCAATTCTGAGCACTGCAGGACACCACGAGAAACAGCTTTCCATTGGCAAGGGTAGCCATCAACGCTTCGTTTCCCGTTACTAAGCCAATGTTGTATCCAATTCAACACATTACCCGACATCACATGGGCTTTTACCTTGTTTGACCAGTCTGCCATGTGGGACCTTATCAAATGACTGGGGTTTGGATGGTGAGTAGGGAGAAGGTGATGACAGGGAAAGCTGCCGGGGGAGATGGGATGTTGGGAGTGAAGGAGGAGCATTCCTGAGTGCCCCGGAGGGAACAGTCCTTGCGGAAGGCTGACGGGGAGGGGAGGAGCTTATGTGTCTGGTCATGGAATCCCACTGGAGGTGATGGGATGTGTCGGAAATAATGGCTTACAATCCTTTGGATGTGGAGGCTAGTGTGGTGGTCAGTGAGGGAAGGGACCACCCTCTCATTGCTGAGGGAGGGCAGGGAAGGGGTGAGGGTGGAAGTGCGGGAGGTGGATTGAACGTGGCTGAGGGCCCTGTCATCACGGTAGCATGGGACTATGGCTGAGGAGGAAGGTGGACCTTTCTCAGGCTCCTTTACAGAAGGTGGAACAGATGTGATGGAGACGGAGAATGGGATGGAATCGTTACAGGAAGCAGAATGTGAGGGTGCAAAATCGCTCTCTGTACAGACTGTGGGAGTCGCTGAGTTTATAATGTGCAAGCAAATGAGTACAAAGTAATTGAAGTGATATATTTTTCGTGGTGGTAGCCATAATCATAAGGTCCTGTGGAGCAACGAGATTTGCGTTAGTGTGTCTGGAGGCAATGATTCCATATTTCGAACTTGCAGCCTTTGGAATGACAAATATTTTGTTTTCACTGTTAAACAACTTGCCAAGTGTATCTGAGAAATGAAGGATACAAAATTCACTGGAATGATATATTTACCATAATCCCCGTAACTGCCTTTTCTTGTGGAGCAAACAGATTGGTGTTAACTCTGGCCGGTAAGGATGCTTTGGAAAGCGACATTTTAAATGGCAAAGGTGTGTTAACTGTAACAGGTAACCCTTCATTTCCTAATGATTCAGCACAGACTTTAAAACAGCCACATTGGTTGTAGATCTGTTGAACATTTGGGCAAACACACTGACACCAAATGAATGTAGAGATACCATGCACTGAGGCCTCTTTATCCTGCCACATTATACCCAGATCAGCTCGGTGATATGCATTCAGCCTCTGTAAATCAGGATTGGCTGGCAAGGGTGAATCTTATCAATCTAAATTTCTTCTCTTGTAAATTAGTTTAATGCAGTCCCAAAACATGGCCCTAATCTCTAACGAATGGATTTGAACCTCATGGTGTGAACAAGTCTTTTTTTTGTTTTACATCCTCTGGTTTGATATAACTGTCTGGGGCTGTCGTTTTCAGCTCACTTCTGTCTTATTGCTTGTTCATAAATCAGCACGTTGCAAAACGTTCCACCAACTGTACAGAGTTTGCGAAAGTACTGTATCCTGTGACTTCAGAAGCTTGTATCTGCTGTTCTGAATGACATTAGAGTGAGATTTTTCCTCTTTGCTGATGTGGAGGAGACCACATTGTGAACAGTAAATATTCTGGTCACAATTCTTGCCTTTGAAAGCTCAGTATCACTTTCTGAAGCCTATGACCATGTACACATCTCACAAAAACGCTTGGACAACTTGTCCTGTGTGTTATCGGTGTCTCCTTCGCAACCAACGATAACACAGTAATTGAAGTGATAAACTTACCGTGATGGTAGCCATAATCATAAGGTCCTGTGGAGCCAAGAGTTTTGTGTTAGTGTGTCTGGAGGCAATGATCCATGTACAATATTTAACATTCCAAACCTGCAGAATCGTCAATGGTCAGAAAAGCTCAGGGCTCTTCACCAGAACAGTCTGTGCTGATCAGCAGGAGGGTTGGAGGGTGAGATTTTCCTTAATGTTCAGCGGAGGACACTGAACGGTCTACCTGGCATTCTATTGTCTGCCATTTGTTCTGTTCAGAACATATTCAACTGGATTGTTGCAATATCCTAACCGTTTCCCTTCACTGTGTCATGTGAGGACATGAAAGTTGTACATTCCCCTTCAGAAACAAGCAAATATGGCCAAAGGTTGGAAAAGTGAGCAGGTGTGAAAGCCCCAACATAATCTGCAGCCACGTGGCTCAACATATCACCCATGCTACCATTACCATCCAGCCAGGGGATCAACCCTGGATCAATGAAGGGCATACCAGGAGCAGTACCAGGCATACTGAAAAATAAGGTGTCAAACTCGGTGAAGCCACCAAACAGGATGACTTGCATGCTAAAGAGCACAGGCAGCAAGTGATAGACAGAGGTAAGTGATCCCACAACCATCAGATCAAATCTAAGCTCAGCAGTCCTGAATGGTGACGGACGATTCAACAACTCATTGGAGGAGGAAGCTCCACAAATATCCCAATCCTCAATGATGGAAGAGCCCAGCGCATCAGAGGAAAGGATAAAGCTGAAGCTTTCACAGCCATCTTCAGCCTGAAGTGCTGAGTGGATGATCCATCTCGGCCTCCTCCAGTGGTCCCCAGCATCAGGCTGGATAGTAATGGTGGAATGGGTGATATGTTGAGCCAAGTGACCTTCAGCCAATTCAATTCACTCCTCTGGATGCTGCAAAGGCTACTGGCTCTGAGGACCTTCCAGCAATAGACTGGTGCTCCAGAAGTTGCTGTTCCCCTAGCCAAAGCTGTCTCAGTATGGTTGCTACACTGACCTGAGCTCTCCCATGTCTTTACCCCAACCCAGCAGGGACCCTACACAGCTGTGTGTACCAGCAGGGACCCTGCACAGGTGTGTGTCCCTGTAGTGACCCTGCTCAGCTGTGTGACCCAGCAGGGTCCCTGATGGGACACACAGCTGTGCAGGGTCCCTGCTGAGACATACTGTGCAGGGTCCCTGCTGGGACAGACAGCTGTGCAGGGTCCCTGCTGTGACACACAGCTGTGCAAGGTACCTGCAGGGACACACTGTGCAGGTCCCTGCTGGTACACACAGATTTGCAGGGTCCCTGCTGGGACACACAGCTGTGCAGAGTCCCTACTGGGACACACAGCTGTGCAGAGTCCCTGCTGGGACACACAGCTGAGCAGGGTCACTACAGGGACACACACCTGTGAAGGGTCCCTGCTGGTACACACGGCTGTGTAGGGTCCCTGCTGGGTCACACAGCTGTGCAGGGTCCCTACTTGGACACACAGCTGTGCAAGGTCCCTGCTGGGACACACAGCTGTGCAGGGTCCCTGCTGGGACACACAGCCGTGAAGGTTCAGTACTGATTTGTTTCACCTCCCACATTTCATCTGCCTTCTTTCTCTGCCTCCTGTTTATTCTCCAAATGTGGCCTGACTAATGATTTGCAGAGGTGTACCATCGGCCCTTTCATTAACACTCTATGCCTTTATTTATAAACCCCATACAACAATACAACAGCTTATAAAACAGTCATTACTGCTCCAAAACTGCAAGGAAATCAGCTCCAACACTTGAAAATATCACAAAAAAGAAGGAGCTCTTAAAGTCACAATTTTTCCCGAACTCCATCTTGGATTACCCAGAATCCTTTCCAGAATCTACGAGTGACATTAAGAGAAACATCTTCACTCAGAGAGTTGTTTGGATTTGGAATGTGCTTCCCGGGAGAATGGTGGAGGAGGATTCCATAGGAGGTTTCAAAAGAGATCCAGATAAATGTTTGAGAGACACAAAATTAGAAGGTTGTGGAGGTGAGACTGGGGAATGGGTCTAGCTGGATATCACTCTCAGGAGCCAGTATAGACACAATATATCGAATGGCCTCCTTCCGTCCACTAAAATTCTAGAACCCTCTGATTCTATGCCCACTGTTCTCTGTCCTACTTTCTGAGGCTGATGAAATGAGAGACATTTTGACATCACTGTTAAACAACTTGCCATTCAACTGGGCTAAAGAAGTGAATGACAGGAAATTCACTGGAATCGTGTGCTTACCATGATATCCATAACTGCCTTTTCCTGTGGAGCAAACAGATTAGTTTTTACCCTGACCGGTAAGGACGCTTTGGAGAGCAGCATTTTAAATGGCTGTCAGAGAAACATGGAGTCATCGAGATCAGGTGTACCCCAGAACTCTGTGGGAACCTCAGGAAGTGATTGCTGGGCCCCTTGCTGAGATATTTGCATTATTGATAGCCACGAGTGAGTTCCAAGAAGACCTGCCTAGGGTATGGTTGGGATATCCAAAACTAGAGGGCGTAGGTTTAGGGTGAGAGGGAAAAGATTTAAAAGGGACCTAAGGGGTAACTTTTTCACACAGAGGTGGTACGTGTATGGAATGAGCTGCCAGAGGAAGTGGTGGAGGCTGGTACAATTACAACATTTAAAAGGCATCTGGATGGGTGTATGAATAGGAAGGGTTTGGAGGGATAATGGCCAATGGGTCGAGATTAGTTTAGGATATCTGGTCGGCATGGACGGGTTGGACCGAGGGATCTGTACATCTCTATGACTTTATGAATATACCTATAGCTCAGGAACAGGCCCTTCAGCCATTGAGTCTGTGTTGTTCAAAACCAAGCAGTGAACTACTCTCATTCTACTTTCTAGTACTTGGCCTACAGCCTGGTCTACTTCTGCACTGCAATGTCTAAATGCTTCTGTCCCCACGACCCTGACAGTGGTGAGTTCCATCACCCTCTGAATGAATTTGTTTCTCCTCACAATTCCTCTAAACCTCCAACCCCTTCCCATCAATCTACTCAGCATGGTCATTGATCCCTCGGTCAAGGGGAAATGTTTCTTCTGGGTCCCTGATGACTCCTTTTCAATCATGGCCCCATCAGTTTCCTCAATTTTCAAGCAAAAATAAAACCCCAGTCTGTCCGCTTTCTCTTCATAACCTAATCGCTCCAGCCCTGGGAGCATCCCGGTAAACCTGCTCTGCACCCTCTGCAGTGCAATCACATCTCCTCAGTAACGCGGAACCTGGAACTGCACACAATGCTCGAGCTGATACTGAAACCAGTGCATGTTCCAATTCCAGCATAAGCTCCCTGCTCTTTACATTCATAGAGTCATGGAGATATACAACACGGAACCAAACACTTTGGTTCAACTCATCCATGTCGACCAGATATCCTAAAATAATTTAGTCCTATTTGCCAGCACTTGGTCCATATCCCTCCAAACCCTTCCAGTTCGTATACCCGTCCAGATGCCTTTTGAATGTTGTAATTGTACCAACCACCACCATTTCCTCTGGCAGCTCATTCCATACACGTACCACCCTCTGCGTGAAAAAGTTGCCCCTTAGGTCTCTTTTATATCTTTCCCGTCTCACCCTAATTCAATGCCCTCTAGTTCTGGACTCCCCCACCCCAGGGAACAGACTTTGTCTATTTATCCTATCCATAAGACCATAGGACCATAAGATATAGGAGTGCAAGCAAGGCCATTCGGCCCATCGAGTCCACTCCGCCATTCAATCACAGCTGATGGACATTTCAACTCCACTTCCCCGCACACTCCCTGTGTCCCTTAATTCCTTACGAGGTCAAGAATTTATCAATCTCTGCCTTGAAGACATTTAACGTCCAGGCCTCCACTGCACTCCGTGGCAATAAATTCCACTGGCCCACCACTCTCTGGCTGAAAAAATGTCTCCTCATTTCCGTTCTAAATTGACCCCCTCTAATTCTAAGGCTATACCCACAGGTCCTAGTATCCCCACCTAACAGAAACAACTTCCCAGCATCCAACCTTTCTAAGTCATACAGTTCCTTGCCCCTCATGATTTTATAAACCTCTATAGGGTCACCCCTCAGCCTCCGACACTCCAGGGAAAATGCTCTCTATCTCAGCTAATAAAGGCAAGGGCTCCTTATGCCCTCTTCACTAAAGAACATAGAACATAGAACAGTACAGCATAGAACAGGCCCTTCAGCCCACGATGTTATGCCAACCACTGATCTTCATGTATGCACCCTCAAATTTCTGTGACCATATGCATGTCCAGGAGTCTCTTAAATGTCCCCAATGACCTGCCTCCACAACTGCTGCTGGTAATGCATTCCATGCTCTCACAACTCTGTGTAAAGAACCCGCCTCTGACATCCCCTCTATACTTTCCTCCAACCAGCTTAAAACTATGACCCCTCGTGTTAG
The DNA here is from genome assembly GCF_004010195.1 of Chiloscyllium plagiosum. Taxonomy (NCBI): domain Eukaryota; kingdom Metazoa; phylum Chordata; class Chondrichthyes; order Orectolobiformes; family Hemiscylliidae; genus Chiloscyllium; species Chiloscyllium plagiosum. The sequence goes on from NC_057757.1 coordinate 8,033,979, forward strand.
TCATTTCTGCCCTGGGAAATAGTCTCTGGCTATCGACTCTATCTATGCCTCTCATTACCTTGTATACCTCAATTAGGTCCCCTCTTTTCCTCCTTTTCTCCAATGAAAAAGGTCTGAGCTCAGTCAATCTCTCCTTATAAGACTAAGCCCTCCAGTCCAGGCAGCATCCTGGTAAACCTCCTCTGAACCCGCTCCAAAGCATCCACATCTTTCTTATAATAGGGCGACGCAGTATTCCAAAGTTTTATAGAGCTGCAACAAGATCTCACGACTCTTAAACTCAATACCCCTGTTAATGA
>NC_057757.1:8034306-8065778 GCF_004010195.1 Chiloscyllium plagiosum
CTATACTGTCAACGATACCTCCAACCTTTGTGTCATCTGCAAACTTGCTGACCCATCCTTCAATCCCCTCATCCAAGTCATTAATAAAAATTACAAACAATAGAGGCCCAAGGACAGAGCCCTGTGGAACACCACTCACCACAGACTTCCAGGCAGAAAGTGACTTATAAATTATATGTTTTTATGTTGTGATCCTTGAACAATTAGCATCAGTTTCCAAAACTTATCACCTTGCACACTGTAGTGATTGTAATGTAGTCAGCCTGATTGGGGCTGTTATTCAGGGTCCACTCAGGGAGCCCTGGCTGACAGATAGGAACAGGAGTGTCAGAGGTTCTGTTCACTCTGAGAGCTGGCTCTGAGGGAGCTAGGTCAGGGTTGGGGACTCTCCATGTGTATATAAAGGTTGACGGGAAACCTGCTCCTGTCCTATATCACTGAAACACTTCAACAACTTGCCCTCTCATACCATCTGTGTTTTGCTTGTCCAAAATGATATCAGGGTAACTAAAGGGAAGTGTTTATTGTAATAGCCAGAATCATGTGGGCCTGTGGAAGAAAGTTTTGATCAGATTAGATTTCCTACAGTGTGGAAACAGGCCCTTCGGCCTAACCAGTCCACACCGACCCTCCGAAGAGTAACCCATCCCCTTCTGACTAATGTACCTTACACTATGGACAATTTAATATGGCCAATTCACCCTGACCTGCACATCTTTGGAGGAAACTGGAGTACCCAGAGGAAACCCACGCAGGCATGGGGAGAATATGCAAACTCCACACAGACAGTTTCCAGCGGCTGGGATTGAACCTGGGACTCTGGCGCTATGAGGCAGCAGTGCTAACCACTGAGCCACCGTGCTGCCCTATTGTTTGTGCTAATGTGTCAGGAGAGAAAAGGTTAGTGACCAACAATTTCAACACATTCACATGCACTGATTTGCTGTTTTTGAGTTTTGCAGATTAGGTCTCACATTGGCCGTTACGTCAAATACCTCTTGATTACACTGCACATATCAATTTTGCTCATTCCACATTTTATTTGGCTCCCCTGCTCTAAGACATACATGTATGGTGGAAATGTCACTCAATGAGTTATTTTATATTGACAACATGGAGTGGATCATTCCCATTCACTGCTCCATCCAAGGACATAGAGTCATAGGGATGTACAGGACAGAAACAGACCCTTCGGTCCAACCCGTCCATGCCGACCAGATATCCCAACCCAATCTAGTCCCACCTGCCAGCACCTGGCCCATATCTCTCCAAACCCTTCCTATTCATGAAGTCCACATAGAACACAGAATATAGAGCAGTAACTGGACAGTAACATTGTGCTGAACATGAGAAATGAAACTAATCCCTTCTGCCTGCACCTGGTCCATATCCCTCCATTCCTCACATATTCATGTTTATCTGAAAGCCCCTGAAACACCCCCTATCGTATCTGCCTCCACCAAAACCCCCTGGCAGTGCATTCCAGATTTCTACCGCTCTGTGATGAAAACTTGCCCCTCACATCTAATTTCAACTTTCCCTCCTTCACCACTTGTTTTTCAAGTCTGAGAGAAATGTTCTGATCATCAACCCTATCTATGCATCTCATAAATTGAGATGCATAAACTTCTATCAACTCGCCCCCCAGCTTCCAGAGAAAATGATCTGAGTTTTTCCAGCCCCTCCTTCTAGCTCATCCCCTCTCATCCAGGCTGCTTTTCTGGTAAACCTCTTCTGCACCTTCTCCAAAGCCTCAACATCCTTCCTGTAATGTGGTGACCGGAAATGAACACAATACTCTAAGTCTTTTAAAGCTGCCACATGACATCCTAACTCTTGTACTCAATTCCCTAACTAATAAAGGCATGGCCCTAATCTCTAACGAATGGATTTGAATTCAATGGTTTGATTGTTTTAAATCCTTTGTTTTACTACAACTGTACGGGACAGTAGTTATTTTTCACATTGATAAATTGGAAGATGGTATAACATTCTGAAAGCCACACAGTGATGTACAGTGTACTCAGTGAGAGTACAGTGTTGTGAGAAGTTTTTAATCTGCCGCTCTCAAGCTATCAGAGTGAGATTTCTCTTCTTTGCTAATGGAGAGGAGGTCACATTGTGAACAGCTCAGATTGATGTTACAATCCTTGCCTTTGAGAGATTAGCATCATTTTCTGAAGCCTGTGACCACCTTTCACAAAAACACGTGTACAACTTGTCCTGTGAATTATCAGTGTCATGTTCACAGCCAGCAATAACACAGTAATTGAAGTGGTATATTTACCATGGTGGTAGCCATAATCGTAAGGTCCTGTGGAGCCAAGAGTTTTGTGTTAGTGTGTCTGGAGGCAATGATCCATGTACAATATTTAACATTCCAAACCTGCAGCATTGTCAATGGTCAGAAAAGCTCAGGGCGCTTCACCTGAATGGTCTGTGCTGACCAGCAGGAGGGTTGGAGGGTGAGATTTTCTTTAATGTTCAGCGGGAGATACTGAATGGTCTACCGGGCATTCTATTGTCTGCTATTTGTTCTGTTCAGAATATTTTCCACTCCATTGTTGCAACTTTGAAAATTAACCTTAACTCCCAATGATTACTCATACTCCATTTGAATTCTGGTGAGGAACCTACTATGCAGACATTTAAAAGGTGAAGTGAGTTCTTTTTTTGGTAAATAATGATTCAAAAAGAAATTTGTAAATATCCTCTCATTGTCTGTGCATAAGTACAGTAGGAGTGTGAAAGTTGGTGAAAGCATCATGTTTGTAGTTGGATTACATGCTTTAACTCTTCCACTGATGGTTGAGAATATGTCTTAAGGTGTCCCTTTGCTAAAGACTATTCATAGAGTCACAGAGTCATAGAGATGTACAGCATGGAAACAGACCTTTCGGTTCAACCCGTCCATGCCGACCAGATATCCCAACCCAATCTAGTCCCACCTGCCAGCACCCAGCCCATATCCCTCCAAACCCTTTCTATTCATATACCCATCCAATTGCCTTTTAAGTGTTGCAATTGTACCAGCCTCCATCACATCCTCTGGCAGCTCATTCCATACACGTACCACCCTCTGCGTGAAAAAGTTGCCCCGTAGGTCTCTTTTATATCTTTCCCCTCTCACCCTAAACCTCTAGTTCTAGACTCCAATTCTGGCAAGACAATGAAAGGAAATATTTTTTACTTTGCTTATATATTCTCAATCTGCGCTCGTAGATACTGTGAGTCAACCTAACCAGGTGGAATGTGAACCGAGATCACCTTGCTCAGAGGGAGGGACACTACAGCAGTGTCACAAGATCCCATAACAAGAAGAGGATCAGATGATGGAGATATTTTCTGAGTCAAAATGTTCAGGCAGGAAAGTATACTCGACTGGAGTACACGGGACTGGAATTTGGGCCTCCTGGCTCAGAGGTAAGGACACTACCACACACACACAAACTTGTCGCTCAATACCACTCCGGTTGCCAATCACAAATTGGTGCCTCGTGTTGGAAATGACCAACTTCTACACACCAGAGCAGTGCTGCTTTGGAACCCAACAGTCCCCTTCAAAGACTCTGTTCGTCTGTTGTGCTCCAATACATAGGAGAGTCAACGTTCCCTCTCAGAGTGTATCGTAATTGGGGGGGAGGGTCTGTGTAATGTTGCTGTCACATGTGCTTCCATCAAGCTTTCGATTGCTGTCTCATTGGGAACAGGGAGCCAATCCATCAGAATGTCCCATTATTGCTTTTGTCCAAAACCTTTGCAAATATAGATTGAATTCCCTCCAGTGTGGAAACAGACCCTTCAGCCCAACAAGTCCACAATGACCTTCCGAAGAGTAACCCACCCAGACCCATTCCCCAACCCTATATTTACCCCTGACTAATGCACCTAACACTATGGGCAACTTAGCATGGCCAATTCACCCTCACCTGCACATCTTTGGACTGTGGGAGGAAACCGGAGCACCTGGAGGAAACCCACGCAGACACGGGGAGAATGTGCAAACTCCATACAGACAGTCGCCTGAGGCTGGAATCGAACCGGGGTCCCTATTGCTGTGAGGCAGCAGTGCTAACCACTGAGCCACTGTGCCACCAAAATATCTTTCACAACTCACCACAAACGCTCCATCATATGAACAGTATTGAACTAACAAAGCAAAAATAGCCATTTTGGGATCAGTGACCAGGACAAACCCTGATCCAGCTCTCTATATTTTGCTGCAGCTTCTAAATCGTGCTGAATGCCTTCAGACTTGGCAAATTCAGAAGCACAACCATATGTTGAGCTCATATGTACAATGTTCAAAACCTTTGACTCTTCCCAATGTGTGACTGCTCCAATTGAACACATTAGTTCAGTTCTGGTCAAATAATCAATATATTGGTACATCTTTGAGGTGTGTACAAAAGCAGAAGGAGCACAGGACTCATATACGTGATTCTCTTAAGGTGACCAGAGAAGTTAAAACAGTTGTAAAGAAAGTTGACAGGCCCTTTGGGTTTATAAACCGAGACATAGAGTACAAAAGCAATAAAGTGTAATGTATAAAATGTAATATATTGTATTTTAATGATAAAATATAAAAAAGTATAAAGTATAAAATCAATACTACATCTCTACAAATCATTAGTTGGACCACATTTGGAGTATTGTGTTCAGGTCTGAGTACTTTATTAGAGCTCTGGAGAAAGTTCAAAGGAAATTTACGAGAATGAGGGATTTTGCATACAAGAAATGATTGGTGAGATTTCATTGGAGCAGAGAAGTGATCTTATTGAGGCGTTCAAAATTATTATCAATTTTGAAAGGGTAAAGAAAGATAGTCTTATTCCACCCGTTGGTATTCTGTATCCCGGGGTTACAGTTTTGTCAGCTCAAGTCACAGAGATGCACAGCAGGGAAACAGACTTTGAATTAGAATCTCTACAGTGTAGAAACAGGCCCTTCGGCCCAACAAGTCCACACCGACCCGCCGAAGACCAACCCTGCCCAGACCCATTCCCCTACCCTATATTTACCCCTGACTAATGCAACTAACCTACACATTCCTGAACACTACAGGGCAATTTAGCATGGCCCACCTTTGGAGTGTGGGAGGAAACTGGAGCACCCGGAGGAAACCCATGTAGACATGGGGAGAATGTACAAACTCCACACAGTCGCCCGAGGCCGGAATCTAACCTGGATTCCTGGCGCTGTGAGGCAACAGTGTTAACCATTGAGGCACCATGCCACCCTCAGTCCTTTGGTCCAACTTGTCCATGCTGATGAGCTATCCTAAATTAATCTAGTCCCATTTGCCATCACTTGGCCCATATCCCTCCAAACCCTTCCTATTCATATACCCATCCAGATGCCTTTTAAATGCTGTAATTGTACCAGCCACCACCACTTCCTCTGGCAGCTCATTCCATAAATGTACCACCTTCTGTGTGAAAAAGGTGCCCCTTACATCCCTTTTAAATCTTTCTGCTCTCACCCTAAACATATGACCTCTACTTTTGAACTCCCCTACTCTGGCAGCAAGACCTTGTCCATTTACCCTATCCATGCCCCATTTGATTCTATAAACTTCTATAAGGTCACCTCCCGCTCCGGTTTCCTCCCACAGTCCAAAGATGTGCAGGTCAGGTGAATTGGCCATGCTAAATTGCCAGGAATGTTAGGTATAGAGGTAAATGTAGGGGTATGGGTGGGTTGCGCTTCGGCGGGTCGGTGTGGACTTGTTGGGCCGAAGGGCCTGTTTCCACACTGTAATGTAATCTAATCTAATTCTTCCTATAGGAGAGAGACCAGAATTACACATAGTATTCCAAAAGTGGCCTAACCAGTGTATTTTTCTCAGAGTGAACTCTGATATCCAGAGATACTTGTTACTAAACAGTAGAGGTAGACAGCTGTGCTGGGTCCCTGCTGGGACAGACAGCTGTGCAGGGTCCCTACTGGGACAGACAGCTGTGCAGGGTCCCTGCTGGGACACAGAGCTGTGCAGGCTCCCTGCTGGTACACACAGTTGTGCAGGGTCCCTGCTGGGACAGACAGCTGTGCAGGGTCCCTACTGGGACAGACAGCTGTGCAGGGTTCCTACTGGGACAGACAGCTGTGCAGGGTCCCTGCTGGGACAGACAGCTGTGCAGGGTCCCTGCTGGGACACAGAGCTGTGCAGGGTCCCTGGTGGAACACACAGCTGTGCAGGGTCCCTGCTGGGACACACAGCTGCGCAGGGTCCCTGCTGGGACACACTGTGCAGGTTTAGTCCTCATTTGTTTTGTCTTTTACTTGACATCTGCTTACTCCCTCTTTCCCCTATTTTGGAAGTGCTGTTGTTTTAGAGTTTCATAACAATTACAACAGCTTTTATTTATACAACAATGTAAGAGCTTATAAAGCATTTATTACTGTTCCAAAATTTCAAGGAAATCAGTTCCAAGACTGACAAAAAAAGACTCAAAAAAGGAGCAGCTCTTCCAGTCACCATTCACGCCTGTCCTCCATCTTGGATTCCCATGAAACTTTCACAGAGAGGTACGGGTGAGTTAAAGAGAGTTGTTCGGATTTGGAATGTGCTTCCCGGGAGAATGGGGGAGGAGGATTCCATAGGAGGTTTCAAAAGAGATCCAAATAGATATTCAAGAAAGAAGAAGTCAAAAGGCTGTGGAGATGGGACTGGGGAATGGGTCTAGCTGGATATCACTCTCAGGAGCCAGTATAGACACAATAGATCGAATGGCCTCCATCTGTCCACTAAAATTCTAGAACCCTCTGATTCTATGCCCACTGTTCTCTGTCCTACTTCCTAAAGCTGATGGAACGAGAGACATTTTGTCATCACTGTTAAACAACTTATCGTCCAACTGTTTTAAAGAATGACAGGAAATTCACTGGAATCATGTACTTACCATGATATCCATAACTGCCTTTTCCTGTGGAGCAAACAGATTAGTTTTAACCCTGACCGGTAAGGACGCTTTGGAGAGCAGCACTTTAAATGGCTGTCAGAGAAACATGGAGTCATCGAGATCAGGTGTACCCCAGAACTCTGTGGGAACCTTGGGAAGTGATTGCTGGGCCCCTTGCTGAGATATTTGCATTATTGATAGTCATGGTCAGTTGTCAGAGGTTGTGCCTGGGGTAAGGTGAGGGAGTCCAAAGTTAGAGGGCGTAGGTTTAGGGTGAGAGGGGAAAGATTTAAAAGGAACCTAAGGGGTAACTTTTTCACACAGAGGATGGTACGTGTATGGAATGAGCTGCCAGAGGAAGTGGTGGAGGCTGATACAATTACAACATTTAAGATTCATTTGGATGGGTATATGAATAGGAAGAGTTTGGAGGGATATGGGCCAAGTGCTGGCAGGTGGGGATATGGGCCAAGTGCTGGCAGGTGGGACTAGATTGGGTTGGGATACCTGGTCGGCATGGACGGCCGAAATGAAGTAAAGCTATCAGAACTATCTGGTTTCCATGGTTTTTTTTGCTACTCCCTCAGGCAGTGGGAGCTGCTTTAGATGTTTGGCTGCGCGAGACCCCTGAGTGTTGGTGAAGGTAGAGATTACTAAACCGGTTCATGAAATCATGAGGGGCATGGAAAGGGTAAATAGACAAGGTCTTTTGCCTGGGGTGGAGGAGTCCAGAACAAGAAGGCATAGGTTTAGGGTGAGAGGGGAAAGATTTTAAAGGGACCTAAGAGGCAACCTTTTCACAGAGAGGGTGGAATGAGTTGCCAGAGGAAGTAGTGGAGGCTGGTACAATTGCAACATTTAAGAGGCATTTGGATGGGTATATGAATAGGAAGGGTTTGGTGGGATATGGACCGGGTGCTGCCTGGTGGGACTAGATTGGGTTGGGATATCTGGTCGGCATGAAGGGTCTGTTTCTGTGCTATCCACCCCTATGACTCTGTAACTATCGAAGATTATTTTGGATTTTTTACCTCGCTCACAGAGGAAACATTTCTCAAGTATACACCAACGCAAAGAGACATTAGCCCTTTTATACTGTAACAGAAACAAGTGCTGATTGATTGGCAAGTGATTGATGGACATGCAGCAATTTGAAAATCCACGCCGTTCATTAATGGCTGCAGAGGCACCCGAGGGAGAAAGCAAGGTCCCTTATCGACAGAGCTACCTTGGAAGTTTTTCGCATAAAAGTATCAATGCAAGTAAAGTTGCAGGATTGAAATTCATACCTGGCCCATAGTAGGGATCATGTTTCACAAGAGGTGCTGAGGAGGAAAGAGAGTTGTGTTAGCATGGTAGTTCTGAGCACCCTTGTGGTACAGTGGTAGTGTCCCTCCTGCTGAGCCAGGAAGGTCCAGCTTCAAGCCCCATCTGCTCTAGAGCTGTCTTCACATTTCTGCACAGATTAGATTAGATTGATTAGATTATTTACAGTGTGGAAACAGGCCCTTCGGCCCAACAGGTCCACACCGACCCGCCGAAGCGCAACCCACCCAGACCCATTCCCCTACACCTAACACTACAGGTAATTTAGCACGGCCAATTCACCTAATCTGCACATTTTTGGACTGTGGGAGGAAACCCACGCAGACACGGGGAGAATGTGCCAAACTCCACACAGACAGTTGCCTGAGGCCTGAGGCGGAAACTGAACCCAGGTCTCTGACGCTGTGAGGCAGCAGTGCTAACCACTGTGCCACCATGCCGTTGTCTCGAAAATATCTGAGGACAGTCTTTGATAAGTCACATAGAGCCAAGTCACTTCTAAATGCACTCCTGGCATTGTTCAGTGTGATAGAGGGATCGGAAAATGACAGCCTGGCCACAAAGGGGCACTTCAGCAGATGGTGCCAATTTATACCAATGTCAACCCGCTGATTTTCTGATGTAGTTAGTTCAAGGGATTACACCAAGTTAACTTGTCTTAATTTTTATTGGATGTATTATGGCACATCTGAATAGCCATTATTTCTTGAGATGGGGCTTGATATCCTGATCCTCTTGGCCACAGATAAGGCACATATACCGCAATATTTTAAGACACTTATCTATTTTAGCTTGCGTTCATGTCAAACATATTGCTTAAGGGTCAGTCAGTCTCCTTCTGAGTGTTGAATCCCAAGCTTTGAAGAGCACTATTTGAGGCAATTGCATCAACATAATCTTTCCCATTGTTCTGATGAATTGTGTGAACGTGGATCTTTTCCTGGTCACACCATTTTTGTTTGGAGGTGACACCAGCCATGTGTGAGCAGTAACATTTACAAATGATTCAGGCTGACCAAATGGGCTGGGAACCTAGGAGAAGATGGAGCTCTGGGGAGTGCGTTATCCAGTTGAGGACCGAGCAAAAAAAGACACGTAGGAAGACTTTCAAAAAGGTTCCTCCCACAAAGATGTGTAGGTCAGGGTGATTTGGTCACGCTAAATTGTCCATAGTGTACAGGGATGTGTAGGTTAGGTGCACTAGTCAGGGGGGAATATAGAGTAATAGGGTAGGCTCTGGGTGGGTTACTCTTTGGAGAGTTGATGTACACTTGCTGGCCTGTTTCCACACTGTGGGGATTCTATGCAATGTGAAGTTATTATGGAACTGACAAATGAAATGTCGGCCTTCAAAGCAAAAGCAGGAAGCAACCCAGGACTTGAACACGCCGTGCCTTAGAGAAGCTGTTAAATTGCAGCATTAGCTGGGTCTCAGAAACTACTGAATGGCCATTCGGATCTTTACAGCCAGCTCTGCCTTTCAGCTTGATCCTGACTGATCCTCTATCCCAACCCCACCTTCCCATACCCCTTAATGCTTCTAAAACCTCAAAAATAAAGCTATCTCATTCTTGAATTAATTCAGTGACCCACTCCCCTCTGCGACCAAGAACGTAAAGAGCAGTATAGCACAGGAAAAGGTCCTTCGGCCCTCCAGGCCTGTGCTGATCATCATGCCCTTACTAAACTATGAAACAAACCCCCTGCACTTTTTCGGTCCATAGTCCTCGATTCCTTCCCTGTTCATGTAACCACTCAGATGCTTCCAGCCCCCTCTTCTGGAAGAGTGTTCCAGGCTCCTATCACTCTCTTTGTGAAAAACTTCCCCCTTAAACTTTCCCCCTCTCACCTCGAACCTGTGTCTCCGTGTAACTGACACTTCTCACCAGGGGAAAAATCCTTTATCCGCCCTGCCTATGCTCCTCATAATGGTGTAGACCTCTATCAGGTCTCCTCTCTACCGCCATATTTCCAGTGAAAACAATCCTAGTCCTTTTAACCTTTCCCTATAGCCAATGCCCTCGGGACCGGGCAACGTCCTGCTGAACCCTCTCTACACTCTCTCCAAAGCTTCCAAGTCCATTTGCTGAGTGCAGCGACCAAAACCACACACAATACTCCAAATGCGGCCTAACAAGAGTTTTATATCACTGGAACATGGTTTGCCAACTCCCTGCCCCAGCTGATGAAGGGTGCATGCCATATGCCTTCTTCATCACCCTGCCCAGTTTTAGGGAACTGTGGACCCGCACACCCAGCCCCATGGTCATGAATGTGGTGGCAAATTCCACAGGTTCACCTTCCCCCCCAACACCTCCTGCCGAGTGAAAAAAATGTTTCCTCATCTCAGTCCTAAATGATGTACCCTGTATTCTGAGGTTCTGACTGTGGTTTTAGATTCCCCAACCCAGAGAAAACATTTCCTGTGTTGAATCTGTCCAGCCCTATTCAATGTCCATATGTCTCAATCTGAGTGCCTCTCACCCTTCTAACAGACACAAGCAGACTAAGTTCTCCTCATAGGACGGTCCTACCATCCTTAATGTGCAGCTCCGTCAACATCTGGTGCACACCTCGATGGAAAGTATATCCTTCATCAGGTAGGGACACCAAACCTGCACACCATAGTCCAGGTGTGGGGATCAGAGTGGTGCTGGAAAAGCACAACAGGTCAGGCAGCATCCTAGGAGCACGAAAATCGATGTTTCGCGAAGGAGCCCAATTCCTGATGAAGGGCTTTTGTCTGAAACGTCGATTTTCCTGCTCCCTCGGATGCTGCCTGAACTGCTGTGCTTTTCCAACACCACTCTGAGGTGAACTCTGATCTCCAGCATCTGCAGTCCTCACTTTCGCATAGTCCAGGTGTGGTCTCACCAAGGCCCTGTTTAACTGAAGCAAGACATCTCTACTTACACTCACAGAGATGTACAGCACAGAAACAGACTCTTCGATCCAACTCATCCATGCTGACCAGGTATCCGAAATTAATCTAGTCCTGTTTGCTAGCACTTGGCCCATGTCCCTCCAAACCCTTCCTATTCATATACTTATCCAGAGGCCTTTTAAATGTTGTCATTGTACCAGTCTCTACCACCTCATTCCATACATGCAGCACCCTCTGCGTGGAAAAATTGCCCCTCAAGTGCCTTTTAAATCTTTCCCCTCTCATCCTAAACCTCTGCCCCTCTAGTTCTGGACTCCCCCCACCACAGGGAAAAGACCGTGTGTTTACCCTCTCCTTGAGATTTTGTAAACCTCTGTAAGGTCACCCCTCAGCATCCAACGCTCCAGGGAAAACGCTCCAGCCCCATCCTGTTCAGCCTCTCCCTGTAGCTCAAATCCTCCAACCCTGGCTCAAAACTCCTTACCCATTTTGTTGCATACCTTGATGCTGTGAAATAGATTAGATTAAATTCCTTACAGTGTGGAAACAGGCCCTTCGGCCCAACAAGTCCACACCGACCCTCCGAAGAACAACCCACCCAGACCCATTTCCCTCCGACTAATGTACTGAACACTCTGGGCAATTTAGCATGGCCAATCCACTCTAACCTGCACATCTTTGGACTGTGGGAGGAAACCGGAGCACCCGGAGGAAACCTACGCAGACACGGGGAGAACGTGCAAACTCCACACAGACAGTTGCCCGAAGGCAGGAATCGAACCTGGGACCCTGGTGCTGTGAGGCAGCAGTGCTAACCACTGAGCCACCGTGCCACCCTAATAAGGTGGCATTCTGTTTCCAGCCTATATCATCCACGTTGTGCAACAGACTTCAATGCGCAAAATCATTCCAGCGCCAAGCAGCTTTGTCGGTGTGGGCATTGGTTTGCTCAGTTGGCTGTGGGTCTGGTTTGTAATGTGATGGGGTCAATTCCCACATATCTGGTGTCACCATGCAGAATGCACCTTTTTGCACTCACTCCTCCTGCCTGCCATGTTGTGCCCCCATCCCCCCAGGTTAAATTTTCCACCAGTCGTGACTCTCTGAAAAGAGAGAGTAGCCTGCTGGGATCTCAGGGGTAGCGAACTGTTCAAGCTCCCTTTAAATGGCATGTGACAACACTCTTATAGCTCTGGACGTTTCAGTCTGGGGTTGTTGCAAGTTCGGAAACTGGCATTCAGTTCTGAGGGTCAGCCAGAATGGGGTCTAAATTTACCATAATCCAGCAACCGGAAAAGAGGCTTCTTTCAGATCCACAGCTTGGTTTATACTGTGCTAATGGACCCCAGGTTTACACGATGGCCCTGGTGGTGTCTGACTCTGATTGAGTGGGACATTGGGCGATTCTTCATGCCACCACTCAGTTCCCATCGGTTTAACCATGTTGAAGTGCCCCCTCCCCTCCACAATCTTGGGGTCTGTCTCTGATGTCACAGAGTCCCTGCAGTGTGGAAGCAGGTCGCTCAGCCCATCGGGTCAGCACCAACCCTCCGAAGAGCATCTGATTCCAGATACACCCCATCCCCGCCACCATCCGCATTTCCCGTGGCCAGTCCACCCTAACCTGCGCATCTTTGGACTTGCGGGAGGAAACCGGAGTGGTCGGAGGAAATCCACGCAGACACGGGGAGGATGTGCAAGCCCCACGCAGACGGTCACCTGAGGTGGGAATCGAACCCTGGATCCCCAGCGCTGTGGGGCAGCAGTTCCACTCCGATGACTGAGTGAATCTGCCAGAGATGATCTCACTAGTTCCCTGCAAACTCGCCGTGACATAGGCAGAACCCATATGAGTTGTATGGATAACGTTGTTATCCCACCACCTTGCCATTTAACTTGACTGTGGCCAATCATCTATTCCAATGCCACATCCCATCACCTTGTATGAGAATATCTGAGGACTCTAATGGTCTCTTTCACCCCCCCGGATATAACTCAGTGGCTCCAACCTACAGTGGATAGATACAGGGGCTAGAAACAATATTAAACTGCCTCTTAATGCACATCATCAAGGTTCCAAAGCACAGGTCAATCTGTATAAAAACCAGCGAGTCAGCAATAAAGCTGAAATTGCTTTACCTGCCATTGACACAGCTAGGAGGCTGAATAGGAGGAAGATGTTTTGGTATACCATGATTGCGGTGAATTCTCAACCTCGATAGCTTCTGCATTGCGAACGCTGGATTTTATACGTTTCACAAAGCGCTTCTCAGAGCCAGGTATGTGAGCTTTGGCCTCAGTCCAATCTTCTGACTCCCGGGGAAACAAAAAGCCTCTGTCCAGGTTACAATAAACTTGGCAGTGGTGAAGCAGTGCTTGATGAAAGGCTTGTCAAAACGATGCGATGTCGAGTTAACAAAAGATGGTCGAGATAATCCATTGGAACGTTGTTCTAATTGGAAACCCACTACGGGTTGAGAAAGCCAACATCTACTGACAAGGAGGTCACTGCAGAAAAACATTTCCAAAAGTGGTCGATTTCATCCAGGAATGCTTTTGACAATGATTCTGTCAAAACTGTAAATGTTAATACGGTGTTTGTATCAATGTTATATTGATTCAGGGGCAAAGAAACTGAACTGCAAATCAATTGAGATATGGGGTGTACATTAAACTCAATATCTCTGGAGAAAAAGTAGAAGGGACCATATGTTGACGAGTTCAACAGGAAAGGACATTTTGGTTAAAGTCCCTTAGGGTCATAGCTTTACATTGACTAGAGGTGCTCAGTATTTCTCCATCAACAGGCGATATCTATAGCCTGACCATAATCTCTCAGTTTACGTACTGCATCCAAACAAGGTATTAGCACACTGACTGCGCTCAGTGTAAACACATGTCACCACCATAAATAGGGACAGGAGTAGACCATTTGGCTCGTTGTACCTGCTGTAACATTCAGTAGGATTGTGGCTGATCCAACATTCCTGATATCAGCTTTCGTATTCCTTCCCTGTAACCACGATTGATCAAGAATTTGTCTATCTCAGCCTTAAGGACTCTGCCCAACAGCTCTCTTTGGCAAGGAGTTTCAAACACTCACAACTCTCTGGGAGAAGAAACTCCCCCTCATCTCCGTCTTACATGGGTGTCCCTTTATTCTGGGACAATGCCGTCTGGTTCCAGACTCTCCCACGATGGGAAAGAACTTCTTACAATTTACCCTGTCAAGTCGGTCAAGAATCCCGTATGATCGCTTCTCATTCTCGGCTCCAGAGAGGAGAATCCCAATCTGTTTAGCCTTTGCTCATAAGACAAACCATCCGTACCAAGCATCATTCGTGTGAACCTTCTCTGGATTGCCTCTATTACAACTGCATCCCTCCTCAATTAAGGGCACCAAACCTCGATACAGTACTCCAGATATGGTCTCATTAATACCTCGTACAGTTGTTGCAACACTCCCCTACTTTTATACTCAATTCTTTTTGCTCCAAATGTTAGAATTCTATCTGCTTTCCTTACTACCTGCTTACTACTGTTCTGCATTTTCACAGGGAACCTGTTGACTGCGGTCTCTCGATAAAGTCACAGAGGTTATACTGTGGGGGGGGGGGGGAAGGGTAGGTCAGAGGATCTCCTCCTGGGCTTGGCCAAATTGGTCATAAATAAACAGGTCCAGACAGCGGGCAGTGGAAGGGGTCGTTAGTGCCGACTGCCTGCCCCTCTTCCACGGCTACGTCAGAGCCTGGGTCTCCCTGGAGAAGGAGCACACGGTGTCCACCAACACCCTCGAGGATTTCAGGGAGAGGTGGGCGCCGCGGGGTGTGGAGTGTTTTATTTCCCCCTCCGACTCCATTTTGATTTAATCCCTGCCCTCCCCCTTCACTGTTTGATCACACAGCATTGCCCTCTGAGGAGAAGGGCATTGCTTGTCACTGGCCACTCGGGTGTTTCCTCTCTTCCTGGTGGTGGGAAATGAATAAAGATTTATGCACCTTGTGTCTCTCACTGTGTCTCACACCTGCCCACACACAACATGGGTGCGGGGGAAAATATAAGCACTACTACATAACAGCAGTACCATGGGAATAAAATATATAGAAAAATGAAAGAAAAAGAAACAAAAACAGGAAATAGAGTCACGGAGGTCTATGGCACAGAAAAAGACCCTTCAAACAATCGAGTCTTTTCCAGTCAAAAACAAACAGGTAGCTATAATAAGCCTTTTTCCAACACTTTGACTGTTAGCCTTCTGGTCATGGGTATATCTATTGGCTTCTTAAATGTTTTAAGATTTGTCCCTTTTAATTTTCTATTTACAACAATATGTCTGTTTTGTAACATGTGCTCGTCTTTGTATGACCCCATCATGGAGATATATCTGTGCACTTGTGTGAGTGCCCAGAGGGAGTTCCCTCTGACTAATGCACCTAACACTACGGACAATTTAGCATGGCCAATTCACCCTGACCTGCACATCTTTGGACTGTGGGAGGAAACCGGAGCACCCGGAGGAAACCCAACCAGACACGGGGAAAATGTGCAAACTCCACACAAACAGTCGCCCAAAGCTGGAATTGAACCTGGGACCCTGGTGCTGTGAGGCAGCAGTGCTAACCACTGAGCCAGCGTGCCACCCATAAACAACAACCCACCCTGACGCTGCAAGCGTCGCTCACTTGTGAACCTCAGCACCATGCTTGGTCAGTGTGGGGATTGAACCCACGCTCTAACCATGTGAGCTAACCAACCTACGCACCTGTAGGTTAACCTTCCATGGTTCCTACACTAGGACACCCAGGTCCCTTTGCAGTTCAGAACATTGCAACCTCTCATCATTTAGATGATATGTTTCTTTTTTATTCTTTCTGCCAAGATAGACAATTTCACACATGAACCATTTTCATGTTTTAGTCCACTCAGATAGCTTATCTGCAACCATTTCAAGGTTCCTTATACAGTCATTGTGTCACACAGCATGAAAACAGACCCTTCGGTCCAACGTCGACCATAATCTCAAACTAAACTAGTCCCACCTGCCTGCTCCTGGCCCATATCCATCCAATTTACTCTTGTACTTACTCACATCCACCACTTCCTCAGGAAGATCATTCCACACATGAACCACCAAGTAAAAAACATATTGCACATCTTTTTTTAAATCTCCCTCCTCTCACGTCAAAAATGTGACCCCTGGTCTTGCAATCCCCCATCCCAGGGAAAGGACAATGATCATTAACCCTGTCTCGACCCCTCATTATTTTATAGACTTCCAGAAGGTCACCTCTCAACCTCCTACGCTCCAGTGAAAAAGTCCCAGTCTTTCCAGCCTTTTTTGATAACTTAAACCTTCCACACTCGGCAACGTCCTGGTAAATCTCTTCTGAACTCTCTGCAGCTTAATAAGATACTTCCAATAACTGGGTGACCAGAACTGGATACAATATTCCAGCAGAGGCCCCACCAATATCCTGCACAATCTCAACATAATGTTTCAACTGCTATACTCAAAGGACTGAGCAATGAAGGCAAGCATGCAAAACAATCTTTTAACCACCCTGTTGATGTGTGAGGTAAACTTCAAAAACTTATGGACCTGAACCTCTAGGTCCCTCTGTTCTACAACACTACCAAAGGCCCGGCCATTAATTGTATTGTTTGTTGTACCAAAGTGCACTTATGCTGATAGAACTCTATCTGCCATTTATCAAACTGTACACTCACTTGATCAAGATCCTTTTCAAACCTTAAAGAATCTTCTTCACTGTTCAGTCTAAGATCAGACTAACCTCCAGTCAGAAAAACAACCTTCCTCCACCACTCTCTGTCTTCTACCATAACTTTGGTCCCTTCATGCAAATCATTTCTATAAATTGTAAAGAGTTAAGGGCCTAGAACTAACTCCTTCCAGCCACTTATTCATACTGTCTGCTTCCTGGGTGACATGGTGGCTCAGTGGTTAGCACTACTGCCTCACAGTGCCAGGGACCCAGGTTTGATTCTAGCCTCAGACGACTCTCTGTGTGGAGTTTGCACATTCTCCCTGTGTCTGTGTGGGTTTCCTCCAGGTGCTCCGGTTTCCTCGCACAATCCAAAGCCATTCAGGTTAGGTGAATGGGCTGTGAAAAATTGCCCTGTAGTGTTCAGGGATGTGTAGGTTAGGTGCATTAGTCAGGGGTAAATGTCGAGTAACAGGATAGGGGAATGGGTCTGGGTGGGTTACTCTTTGGAGGGTCAGTGCCAACCTGTTGGGCCAAATGGCCTGTTTCCACACTGTAGAGATTCTATGAGCCAGCCATTCTCATAATTCCAATATATTACCTGAAACACCATGAGTGTTTATCTGCCACAATAACCTTTGATTTGGTACCTTAACATATGTCTTCTTGAAATCTAAGAACAATAAGTACAGCACAAGTTACTTCTTCAAAGAACTCCAACCAATGAGTGCAGCATGATTCCCATTTGACAACACTACATTAGCTCTGCTTGGCTGCTCCTTCCCGAGGACAGATGTTAAGTGACCTGTGGTTTCCTGCTCTCTATCATCTTCTCTCTTTGAGTGAAGAAGTTACATGAGCTATTTTTCAATGTAATGGAACATCCCCTGAATTGCAAGCGTTTTGGAAAATTAAAACCACCTAAAATCAACACTTTCACCAGTTACTAGACTCTGGAATGAAATCCATCAGGACCCGTGGATTTGTTAACTCACAGTCCCAACAATTTACTCAGTGCTATTTTCTTGGAAATTGTAATAGTTTTAAGTTACTCCCCCACCCCCATTTCATACCAACACAAAGTATCTGTTCAGTTGTCTGCTGTCTCTTTAAACTAAGTCTGGCATTGGGGTGGCACGGTGGCTCAGTGGTTAGCACTGCTGCCTCACAGCACCAGAGTCCTAGGTTCAATTCCCACCTTGGGCAACTGTCTGTGTGGAGTTCGCATGTCTACGTGGGTTTCCTCTGGGTACTCAGGTTTCCTCCCACAGTCCAACGATGTGCAGGTTAGGTGAATTGGCCATGCTAAATTGTCCATAGTGCTAAGTGCATTAGTTATAGGGGAATGGGTCTGGGTGGGCTGCCCTTCAGAGGGTTGGTGTGGACTTGTTGGGCTGAAGGAGCTGTTTCCACACTGAAGGGAATCTAATCTCAATATATGGATTAAAGTATATGTTATTAGATAGATTAGAGTCTCAAATGATTTTCACCGGCCCTTTCTGAAAAGCTCTTATTATTCCTTCCTTCAGGTTCCAACCCTCCATGTGGTTTAAAATTCTCTCAAACTCCCTACCTTTAGCAGGAACACTGGTCCTAAATGTGGTGGCAATCCCATTGGTATAGATCATACTTTTCTCAGTATCTATGTCTGAAAAGGCATGTACCCTTTCTGTAAGGGTACCTACCACCCCACCAACCTCCATATACATCGTATCATCCGTCGTCATTTCCGCCACCTCCAAATGGACCCCACCACTAGGGATATATCTCCCTTCCCTCCCCTATCAGCGTTCCGAAAAGACCACTCCCTTCGTGACTCCCTTGTCAGGTCCACACCCCCCACCAACCCAACCTCCACTCCCGGCACCTTCCCCTGCAACCGCAAGAAATGTAAAACTTGCGCTCACACCTCCCCCCTTACTTCCCTCCAAGGCCCCAAGGGATCCTTCCATATCCACCACAAATTCACTTGCACCTCCACACACATCATTTACTGTATCCACTGCACCCGATGTGGCCACCAAGCACATGCAGGTCCTTGGACTCCTCCATCGCCAGACCATAGCAGCACAACGGCTGGAGGAAGAGCGCCTCATCTTCCGCCTAGGAACCCTCCAACCACAAGGGATGAACTCAGATTTCTCCAACTTTCTCATTTTCCCTCCCCCCACCTTATCTCAGTCCCTACCCTCAGACTCAGCAATCTTCTTGACCTGCAATCTTCTTCCCGACCTCTCCGCCCCCACCCTCTCTCCGGCCTATCACCCTCACCTTAACCTCCTTCCACCTATCGCATTCCCAACGCCCCTCCTCCAAGTCCCTCCTCCCTACCTTTTATCTTAGCCTGCTTGGCACACCTTCCTCATTCCTGAAGAAGGGCTTATGTCGATTCTCCTGCTCCTTGAATGCTGCCTGACCAGCTTCACTTTTCCAGCAACACATTTTCCAGCTTGGAGGATTTGAACTACAGGTTGAGGCTGAACAGGCTGGGCTGTTTTCCCTGGAGTGTCGGAGGCTGAGGAGTGACCTCAGAGGTTTACAAAATCATGAGGGGGCATGGATAGGGTAAATAGGCAAGGTCTTTTCCCTGGGATGGGGGAGTCCAGAACTAGAGGGCATAGGTTTAGGGGGAGAGGGAAAAGATTTAAAAGGGACCTAAGGGGCAATGTTTTCACACAAAGGGTGGTACGTGCATGGAGTGAGCTGCCAGAGGAAGTGGAGGAGTCTGGTACAATTACTGCATTTAAAAGGCATCTGGATGGGTACATGAATAGGAAGGGTTTAGAGGCTTTTGGACCAAATGCTGGCAAATGGGACTAGATTTGGTGAGGATATCTGGTTGGCATGGACGGGTTGGACCGAAGGGTCTGTTTCCATGCTGTACATCTCTATGAGTGGATAGAGAATTCCAAACATTTCAATCTCAGAATAAATTCATGGTTGCCGTTGTCTTAAATTGGTCTGAAATGGCCTAGAAAGCTGCTCAGGTATTGGACTGGCAAATAAGTGTTTATATTGTCACTTGTCCCCGGAAAGCCTTGAATCTTTTTAAAAATGAGAAAAATGGCACCAAGCATTTTGCGAAAGCAAGTCTTTAGCGGAAATAAGCAAGTAATTTGGATAACACCCTGAATAATTTGTTTGCCACCTTTCTTGAAAACATCAATGCATATTGCTGTGGTTGTGTTCGCCGAGCTGGGAATTTGTGTTGCAGACGTTTCGTCCCCTGTCTAGTTGACATCCTCAGTGCTTGGGAGCCTCCTGTGAAGCACTTCTGTGATCTTTCCTCCTGCATTTGTAGTGGTTTGAATCTGCCGCTTCCGGTTGTCAGTTCCAGCTGTCCGTTGCAGTGGTCAAACCACTACAAATGCCGGAGGAAAGATCACAGCACAGGAGGCTCCCAAGCACTGAGGATGTCACCTAGACAGGGGACGAAACGTCTGCAACACAAATTCCCAGCTCGGCGAACAGAATCACAACAACGAGCACCCAAGCTACAAATCCTTCTCCCAAACTTTGATCAATGCATATTATCCATTGGTGCCATACACCTTTTGGTATCTTACTGAAGCCTAGACAGTATCACTGGGCTATTATCTAATAGGGAGGCATCACAACCAGGCAACATTCACCCTGTACCCAAGATCTACACTCATACAGTTTCTATTGAACATATAGAATATCTGAGAGCAGGAACTGTAGCTAAAACTCATCGCGTAACACTGGGGACAAATCTCTAGGATCACTTTACTCAGCAAAGAAGTGGGAGGTCATACAATCAATTTTGAACACGAAGTCTAGCTAATGACCTTCTCCACTAGCATAATTCATCATAGCTCGACAAATGAATGGTGTGGTTGGGTCAGCAACATCCAAACAAAATACAAAACATGTAAACATGGAATAAAAGATCCTGAACACGACCTTAAATCAGATGCAAATTGACACATGTTCACATGAACAGACATTAGCCAAAAGCTTGCTCAAGGGGATAGATGTAAAGATGTATCTGGAATTAGGGGGACTGAAGAATTTAGGAATCTTCAACAAACAGGAGCGACCCCAAAACCTTCAGAGGACACAAGGCCATCTCAGGGCAGGGGCTGGGCGCCAATCCTCACTCAAACACCCTGATCATCACTGTCCCCCACCCACACCTCCCCCACCCCCCGGGGGGGACACAAACCCCCCACCCCACCCCACGGGGGGACACAAACCCCCACACACACCTCACCCACCCCCCGGGGGGACACTAACCCCCACCCCCCGGGGGTGGTGCAGTAAAGGATCCCTCGCCGGGCCCGGGCCCTGTCCGTGTGGGTCCCCAGTCCCGGGGAAAGCTCCCTCTCTCCCGCCGCCTCCACCCCCTGGGCCCGGGCCCGGTCTCGGTCTGTCCCCGGGTGGGAGTCCCCGGGATCCGGACACAGCAGGAGACGCTCCCGCGGACCACGACGGGATCGGGATCAGGCCCGGGGCCCCGGGCCCGGAGCGCGGGCCCTTACCTGGGTGTCCCCGGCTGGGCTGGGCTGGCCCCCGGCCTGGCCCCGGTCACGGTCCCGGTCCCGGTCCCGGTCGGTGTCGGTGAGTCTCTCAGAGCCGCTCCCGGGCTCGTGCGGACCCGGATCCACTTCCGCCGGACGCCCCTCCCCCAAGTCCCTCCTCCCTACCTTTTATCTTAGCCTGCTTGGCACACTCTCCTCATTCCTGAAGAAGGGCTCATGCCCGAAACGTCGATTCTCCTGCTCCTTGGATGCTGCCTGACCTGCTGCGCTTTTCCAGCAACACATTTTCAGCCCTTTCTGTAAACCAAGCATTAATTCTTCAAATTCTCGACATTGTCTAACTACCATCAAACCTTTTAATGTATTGCTCCATCCCACCAGAATCATCTTCTACCTGAAACATTCATCATTGTCCTTGTTAGACTTAGGATACGCGTCACAGATTAAACGTGTTTTTAGACTTAAAGGAATATTTCACAATGGTGTGGTTACATTTCCCTGAAAGTTCATTTTGAAGAAGTTTATTACTTGGCCCCTTCTTATTGCATAGTACTAGATCTAAAATAGCCAGTGCTCCGGTTAGTTCCTCAACATGTTTTTAGTCGGGGCCTAACGTGGAACTGAGTCTGTTCACAACCTGGATCATAAATGTAGACTTTTATCTTCTTTCTTTATTGGAGAGCTTCCTTAATGCTGTTAGTGTCTGCATCCAGCTTCCTCAGGGATATACCTGTGTACAGATTAGTGCCTTTGCTTTTCTGTTTTCTGATTTGATTTATTGTAGTCACATGCACCTAAATACAGTGAAAAGCCTAGTTTTGTGAGCAGTACAGGCAGATCACAGCAAACAATGACATACCGATCAAAAGGTGTTTAGATAGAGTGAGTGTGTATTGATTGGGACCTCCCTATCTCCCCTTCCCCAACATATCTTGTGTCCATGTATCTTCTGTACGATTTAAATCACTCTCTTATAAAGAGGTGTGTATTACAAGTTTCCATCTGTCAGACGTGTTCATGCTCACAGAAGTTTCCTCTCCAAAGGGCTGCTATTGATAATCCTGGTTTTGGTCGTTTCCCTCACATTCCCTTTCTTGTTCCACTCAATGGTTCTGCTTACTCCCTTCATTCAAGGAAGTCCTCTTCAAGGCTAGTCCTTCATCTCCTCTGAACGCAGTCTTGTGGTTGCCCTCAATAAGTACATTCTGAGCATTTCTGCTCCTTCTAATAAACCTCCCTCATACGTTGCCAAGTTACAGCACGACTCTAACACACATCACCAGATTGGCCTGCATTCTCATACAGCTGAAACAAAGGTTACATGCAAAGTAACAGTCCTATTAAGCACGCTGTATACATTTGGCATTATTTACAGAGTAAGGGTTCCTCCATCAAGAACTCATAGAGGAAACACAACCAAAGTTTAGCTGCACAGTTCTCTGAAAGTGGAGTCCCAGGTAGACAGGGCAGTGAAGAAGGCTTTGGGCACACTGGCCTTCATCAGTCAGGGCATTGAGTATTGATGTTGGGAAGTTATGTTGCAATTATACAGGATGTCAGTGAGGCTGCACGGGGACTATTGTGTACAGTTTTGGTCACCTTGCTATAGGAAGGATGTTATTAAACTGGAAAGAGTGCAGAAGAAATTTACAAGGATGTTGCCAGGAAGCAAGGGACTGAGTTATAGGGAGAGGTTGGACAAGCTAGGACTTTTTTCTTTAAAGACTGAGGGGGTGATGTTATGAAGGTGTATAAGATCATGAGAGGCATGGATAAGGTGAACGCACTCAGTCTTTTTCCCAGGGTTGGGGAATCGAGGACTAGAGGGCATCAGTTTAAGGTGAGAGGGGAAAGAATAAAAGGGAACCTGAGGGGGGGCAACGTTTTTACCCAGAGGGTGGTACGCAGATGGAATGAGCTGCCAGGGGAAGTGGTTGAGGGGGGTACATCAACAACATTTAAAAGGCAGTTGGACAAGTACATGGAGAGGGAAGGATTAGAAGGGTATGGGTCGAGAGTGTGGCGCTGGAAAAGCACAGCAGGTCAGGCTGCATCTGAAGGGGCAGGAGAATCGACGTTTCGGGAAAAAGCCCTTCAACAGGAAGTGCTTGACACAGAGGATGTCCTGATGAAGGGCTTTTGCTCAAAATGTCGACTCTCCTGCTTCTTGGATGCTGCCTGACCAGCTCTGCTTTTCCAGCACTCTCGACTCTAATCTCCAGCATCTGCAGGCCTCACTTTCGCTGAGAAGGATATGGGCCAAGTGTAGGGAAATGGAGTTAGCAGGGATGGACATTTTGGTCAGCATGGACAGTTTGGGCTGAAGGGCCGGTCTCCATGCTTTGGGACCCAATGACTTTATGACTCCAAAAGTATAAATGGCATGGTGCTGTAGTGGCCACATCTCTGGGCAAAGGTGCTGAGGCAGAGGTTAGAATCCCTCCATGGTACATTGTGATAATTGAAACGCTGGGATTAACGGGGGAGCGAGGGCAGGTGCTGGTAACTATTGCTGATTGTCATTAAAAACCCCATGTGGTTAACAAACACCCTTTAGATAATCTGCTATCCTACCTTGTCTGGTTTACATGTGACACCAGACATGGTTGACCCTTAATAACCTCCCGGGTAAGAAGTGCAGGACGAGCTAGTGATGACCACAAACACTTGCTTTTGTTTTTTAAAAAAAAACACAGCATTCTTCAAAAAATGTTTGGATAGCTTCCTTCCTGTGACAAAGGTGACTGCATCAGGCATTTATTAGGAATGGGATAAGTTCCTTTGACTTTGCTTGTTCTTTTCTCCCTTTTAGGATAGAACATAGAACATAGAACAGTACAGGCCCTTCAGCCCTCAATGTTGTGCCAGCCTTTTATCCCACTCTAAGATCAGACTAACCTCCATACCCTTCAGTTTACGATCATCCATGTGCCTACCCAAGAATTGCTTAAATGTCCCTAATGTATCTGACTCTACTCCCACGGCTGGCAGCGCATTCCACACACCCACCACTTTCTGTGTAAAGAACCTACCTCTGACATCTCCCCTAAAGTTTCCTCCAATTTTCTTAAAATTATACCTCCTTGCGATAGACATTTCCACCCTGTGAAAAAGTCTGGCTATCCATTCTGTCTTTGCCTCTCGATATCTTGTACCTCTTTACCAAGTCACCTCTCATCCTCCTTCACTCTAATGTGAAAAGCCCTAGCTCCTCAACCTTTCTTCATAGGACCTGCCCTCCAGTCCAGGCAGGATCCTGGGAAATCTCCTCTGCACCCTCTCTAAAGCTTCCACATTTTTCCTATAATGAGGCGAACAGAACTGAAAACAATATTCCAAATGTGGTCTAACCAGGGCTCTGTAGAGCTACAGCTTAACCTCATGGCTCTTAAACTCAATTCCCCTTGCTAATGAAAGCCAACACACTATACACCTTCTTAACAACCCTATCAACCTGGGTGGAAACTTTGAGGGATGTATGGATGTGGACCTCAAGATCCCTCTGTTCCTCCACACTGCCAAGAATCCTATCTTTAACCTTGGATTCTGCATTCAAATTTGACCTTCCAAAATGAATCACTTCACACTTTTCCAGGTTGAACCCCATCTGTCACTTCTCAGCCCAGCTCTGCATCCTGTCAATGTCCCATCGCAACTTACAACAGCCCTCCACACTATGCACAACTCCACCAACCTTCGCATCATCGGCAAACTTACTAACCGGCCCTTCCAGTTCCTCATCCAAGTCGTCTATAAAAATCACAAAGCGTAGAGGATCTGAGGAGAGAATGTACTTCCCTAGACGGGTTTGAGATTTATTATGTTCTTTGTCTCTCTGATGCGTGCGTGAGTCTATTTGCAGAAAGTGGACGTGGGATGATGTACTGATGTTAAAGCATCTCCAAACACCTGCCACCTTCCTGTAACTATTTTTCTACAGTCAATGCACTTATGGTGTTCCTCAGTGCTTCCTTGCCTATTTTGTACACTGCCGAAACATCAGCTCAAAGCTCCTGAAAATAATTTTGCCGATTACCTTGCCCACTTCAAACATGGGATTTGCACACTCCTAACAAGATAATGAGAGGCATAGATAGAGTCGATAGCCAGAGACTATTTCCCAGGGCAGAAATGACTAACACGAGGGGTCATAGTTTTAAGCTGGTTGGAGGAAAGTATAGGGGGATGTCATAGGCGGGTTCTTTATACAGAGAGTTGTGAGAGCATGGAATGCGTTACCAGCAGCAGTTGTGGAGGCAGGGTCATTGGGGACATTTAAGAGACTCCTGGACATGCATATGGTCACAGAAATTTGAGGGTGCATACATGAGGATCAGTGGTCGGCACAACATCGTGGGCTGAAGGGCCTGTTCTGTGCTGTACTGTTCTAAGTTCTATGTTCTAACCTTCAAGTACTCGTGAGACCCATCACTGAGCTGACAACATTATTCAAACCAGGGAACAGAACATACTAGTCTCTGATCATCATTCCAGCTATCAGTGAACCTTTACGTGCCACTTGACACTGAATCAACTCTTTGCTGTGATTGCCAAGGTAGGTGCAGCTACGTGGCATGTCAACCCCAAGCCAGGACGTGTTTCATGATTGGAATCAAGAGATGCTGGAGGTCACTGCGGGTCACTCAGCATCCACAGGGACAGGGCAAGCTAACGTTCCGAGTCTGGGTGACTCTTCGTCAAAGCTGACGTGAGGTGTGGAGGGGGCAGCATTGTTGCTGGGGAGGGTTTGGACGGCTGGGGGAGAAAGGATGTGTTTGACGCTGAGCAGGGTCAGAACCATGTATCTATGCTTCTAATAGCAGTGTCCTGTTGGGCCATTGGTGTCATAACAATTTGGTTGAGATTCAGTCAAAAATTGAATCGAATCGGATAAAGAGTATTCTTGCCGAACAATTCCTATGTGGAAAGGGGAAAGACCAGTGTCCCAAAGTAACAATAATGCCAGCCCTCATGTAGAATGTCACAACATGGGCCTCTTATTTGAAACACTGCTATCTGACGGTGGAAGCACACTGTCAACTGTGTACTTGTATCGTCATACCATCCCCCTTTGAAAGTTGCCCTTGGCTCTGCAAGTTAAATTATTTTAGATGTTTCAACCATTTCATGAGGCAATGATGTCAAACAAGTGACCAGTGGAGTGCCACATGGATCGGTGCTGGGTCCACTACTTTTCATCGTTTTTTTAATAGTTTGGATGTGAACATAGGAGGTATAGTTAGTAAGTTTGCAGATGACACCAAAATTGGAGGTGTAGTGGACAGCGAAGAAGGTTACCTCAGATTACAACGGGATGTTGATCAGATGGGCCAATGGGCTGAGAGGTGACAGATGGAGTTTAATTCAGATAAATGCGAGGTGTTGAATTTTGGGAAAGCAAATTTTAGCAGGACTTATATACTTAATGGTAAGGTCCTAGGGAGTGTTGCTGAACAAAGAGACCGTTGAATTCAGGTTCATAGCTCCTTGAAAGTGGAGTTGCAGGTAGATAGGATAGTGAAGAAGGTGTTTGGTATGCTTTCCTTTATTGGTCAGAGTATTGAATACAGGAGTTGGGAGGTCATGTTGCAGCTGTACAGGACGATGGTTAGACCACTGTTGGAATATTGTGTGAAATTCTGGTCTCTTTTCTATCAGAAGGATGTTGTGAGACTTGCAAGGGATCAGAAAAGATTTACAAGGATGTTGCCAGGGTTGGAGGATTTGAGCTCTAGGAAGAGGCTGAACAGGCTGGGGCTGTTTTCCCTGGAGTATCGGAGGCTGAAAGGTGACCTTATGGAGATTTATAAAATTATGAGAGGCATGGATAGGGTAAATAGACAAAATCTTTTCCCTGCAGTGAGGGAGTCCAGAACTAGAGGGCATAGGTTTATGGTGAGAGGGGAAAGATATAAAAGGGAGCTAAGGGGCAACTTTTTCATGCAGAGGGTGGTACGTGTATGGAATGAGCTGCCAGAGGAAGTGGTGGAGGCTGGTACAATTGCAGCATTTAAAAGGCATTTGGTTGGGTATATGAACAGAATGGGATTGGAGAGATATGGGCCAAGTGCTGGCACGTGGGACTAGATTGGGTTGGGATATCTGGTCGGCATGGACGGGTTGGACCGAAGGGTCTGTTTCCATGCTGTACATCTCTATGGTTCTAAATCCAGGGTGGCACAATGGCTCAGTGTTTAGCACTACTCCCTCACAGTGACAGGAACCTAGTATCGATTCTGAGGTGTCTAGCTGCGTGGATGCCTGTGTAGGTTTCCTCCCACAATCCCAAGATGTCCAAGCTTAGGTGGATTGGCTGTGCTACATTGTGCACTGGGTGGGTTAGCTGTGGGAAATCAGGATGCTCTTCAGAGGGTCGGCATGCACTTAGTGGGTGAATGGCCTGCTTCCACACTGTAAGGATTCTCTGTGACACAGTATCTGTGTTTTATGTAACAAAATCTTTAAAACTTGCCCCCAAAGAATTTTCAGGAATTAATGTGGCTCCTGCAACAATTTGGCCATTTCCAGATGTACTTGCCAGCTGTGAGCTCAAACCCCATTTACTTTATCAAATGAGATGGACCGAGTGGTGATGGAATCCTTTCTGAACACTTGCACGTAGCAGTTGCAATGCCGTGGCCACAACACACTCAAAATAACCAGTCAAAGGTAAGGTTAATTTGATTACCAATATCTTCCGATCTCAATGAATGGATTAGTGATGTATTGCCAGTGGAGTTGATACATCATTTATCCTCTTGAATGAGTGTCAGGAAAGGAGAGACATCAAACAGAACGTAGGCTAGTCTACTAAACATCTGTACTTGGGGAATCACTGGTGCAGTTGTGGTCGTACATTGAGGCACCATGAAAGCATTCACACATGCGCAACATAGCTTATTGGAGGGGAAATCCTGTTGGTGGAAAAAATGTCTCTTAGGATGTAGCATGGAGAATCATTAGAAGTAATGTAATAGGATTTTGAGAAGGTATTTGAAAGTGTGCCACATTGAAGAGTAAGATAAGAGCTCATAATTTAGCTTATAACATATTACCCTAGAAAAAGGATTGGCAACCAAATAGAAAACTGAATCTGAACAAAAGGGTCACTTTCTGATGGAAAGTGTAAATTAGTGGGATGCCACAGAGTGTGTTTTGGGCCTCAACTACTTACTAACTAATTTAATCATTTGAGTGAATGGACTCAGCGTGTATTCAAGCGAACCTGTTTACAATACAAAGATATCTGGGAAAGGAAGTTGTCAACAGCGCTCAGATAATCTCCAAGATGGCCGCCAATAAATCAAGGCAAAATGGACAAAAAATATTAGTCAGGCTAAGGTTAATAGCAGGAGCCAGGAGAGATTTGTCCACCTTGATAGAAGGTTTAAGAAAGTTGCGTATCATTGGAGCGAAAAGAATGCTGTTATGGAAAATGACTCAGCAGGAAAATGGAACATTATCCTTTACTGAAATGGCAATGGAATACAAATTTAAGGAAATCGTGTTATTTCTGTGGAGACATGCCTCGATCTGCATGGAGTTCTATTCCCCATACTTATGTAGAAAAATATTTACATTGGAAATACTCCCCTACAGTGTGTTGCTGCTGAGATAGGCATTCCAGGTTCAAGGTCCAGCTGAAGGCCTTAGTTGAGAGATTCATAGATACACACACGTCTACACCGACAGATAGAAGATCCTTTATCTGAAATGTTCGGGACCAGCTGTTTTTCGGAATTCGGAATTTTTTGGTTTACAGTATAACGACAGTTTAATGGTGACATTTTTAAAAGCCTTACCGAAGAAGCAGACTTCGAACTAAGAACGTGCTTGGCCATGCTCCCCCCCATGTCACATCTGAGTGACAGGCATCGAGTGGGTGTCATCTTGGGGGCATTCACCACGCCTGTCGGTGCTTGGCCATACCCGCCTACACTTTTCATCTAAGTGACACGCATTGAGTGGGTGTCGTCTTGGAGGCGTTCACCATGCCTGTCGGTGCTTGGCCACGCCCGCCTACGCGTCACATCTAAGTGACACGCATCGAGTGGGTGTCAACTTGGGTTAACTGTTTGCTTGCCAAACAACCTTGTTAATGAGAAAAAAAATTCACAAAAAAAAACCTTTGGATTTTGGAGCTTTTCGGTTTTTGGATGTTTGGATAAAGGATCTTCTATCTGTACTACTAAAAGTGCGCTCATCCCAATTTCCTGCACTTGATCCATATCCTTGCATGTTATATTTGATGTACTCATCCAAATATCTTTAAAGGTTATGGGGTTTCCAGCCTTCACTATCTTTTCAGGCGGTGCATTTCAGATTCTCACCAGCCGCTGAGTAATAAAGGCTGTTTCCCAAATCCCCTCTGAATCTCCTGCCCCTTACCCTAAAACGATGCCCTCTTGTGAATGACTCTTCAACCAAGGGGAACAGCTTCTCTCGATTCACCCTATCCAACCCCATCATAATCTTATACACCTCAAGCATGTCTCCCCCTCAGTCTTCTTTGCTCTAAAGAAAAAAATCCAAGCCTCTCTAGTCTCTCCTTATGGTTCACAACCTTTCCATTTCAGGCAGTGTCAACCTTCTATGGACATGCCAATTCTGAATCCACATGGCCAACTCATCGTGGATTCCTTGCATCTTAATCTTCTGGATGAGCCTAACATGAGAGACCTTGACGAAAGCCTTACTATAATCCAGGTAGACAACATGCACTGCTCTACCCTCATTGATCATCTTCATCACCTCCTCAAACAATTCAATCAAGTCAGTAAGACATGACCTTCCCCGCACAAAGCCATGCTGACTGTCCCTAATTAGGCCATGCTTTTCCAAATTCCAATTCCTATCCTTAAGAATTCCCTCCAACAGCTTCCCAAGATATCGATAGATTTCTGTTTTCAGTGGTTTACAGGATTATGGGGATGTAGTTGTAAAAAAAGTATTGAATTGTTCAGCCAGATGTAATTATACTGAATGGTGGGATCAACGTGATGGACTGAATGGCCTACTCCTGTTCTTAAGCTCTTTCCCAGGTTGGTCTTCCCTCACTCAGGGTATCTAAGGTAAAACTCGGTTCAAAACAATGGAAGGGCCCAGCACATCAGGACAAAAGGTAAGGCTGAAGCTTTCACAGCGATCTTCAGCCAGAGGTGCTGAATGGATGATCCATCTCGGCCTCCTCCAGTGGTCCCCAGCATCACAGATACCAGTCTCCAGCCAATTTGATTCACTCCACATTATATCAGGGAAAGGTTGGTTACTGCAAAGGCTACGGGGCATGAGAACATTCTGGAAACAGTCCTGAAGGCTTGTGCTCCAGAACCTGCCACTCCCCTAACCAAGCTGTTCCAGTACAGTTACAACATTGGCATCTACCCGACAATATGGAACATTGCCCAGGTATGTCCTGTCCACAAAGCGCAGAACAAATCCAATTACCGCCCCATCAGTCTAATCTCGAGCAATGAAAGGGGTCATTAACAGCGCTCTCAAGCAGTACCTGCTCAGCAATAACCTGCTCAGTGACGCCCAGTTTGGGTTCTGCCAGGGCCACTCAGCTCCTGACCTCATTACAGCCTTGGTTCAAACATGGACAAAAGAGCTGAATTCCAGAGGGGATTGGAGAGGGACTGCCCTTGGCATCAAGGGTGCAGTCGACCGAGTGTGACATCAAAGAGCCCTGGCAAAACTGGAATTAATGGGGAAACTCTCTGCTGGTTGGAGTCACATAGGAAGATGGTTGTGGTTGTTGGAGGTCAGTCATCTCAGCTCCAAGGCACCTCTGCAGGAGTTCCTCAGGGTAGTGTCCTAGGCCCAATCACCTTCAGCTCCCTCATCAATGACCTTCCCTCCATCATAAGGTCCGAAGTGGGGATGGTCACCAATGATTGCATAATGTTCAGCACTATTCACAACTCCTCAGGTATTGAAGCAGTCCATGTTCAAATGCAACAAGATCTGGACAATATCCTGGTTTTGTGTGGTAAGTGGCAAGTAACATGCACGCCACACAAATGCCAGGCTAAAACCATCACCAATAAGAGACAATCTAACCTCAACCCCGTGACACTCAAGGGCATTAACATCACTGAATCTCACACGATCAACATCCTGGGGGTTACCACTG
>NC_057757.1:8066278-8085208 GCF_004010195.1 Chiloscyllium plagiosum
GGCATTGGTCAGGGGTAGATGTCAAGTAATTGGGTAAGGGAATGGGTCTGGGTGGGATACGTTTTAGCGGGTCAGTGTGGACTTGTTGGGCCAAATGGCCCGTTTCCACAATGCAGGGATTCGACAATGATTCTGAATCCCCTGCTGTCAAAATCCTGGGAGTTATCATTGATTAGAAACTCAACTGGACTCACCATAGAAATCCAACGGCTACAAGAGCAGACCAGAAGCTAGCAATACTCTATGACTCTATTATGGTGTATAATCAATGACCCCATTCAAAATGAGCATTTCTGTGATGTAACGGATGACTGAATGTGAGGGTGAGCTTATCTGATGAACACTTACTGCCAGGACTTAAGGTTTCAAAGAAAAAATACACTCAATAGGCTTTAATAATTGACAGCCAGATTTGATGGCAGGCTGTTGGCTAACATTTAAAACGTGCACATTGGCATGAACTGCTCGCTGTCCTTTTGCTAAAGTATTTCAGAACTGACCTTTCACTCACTCTCTTTATTCCTGTGCTGCAGGCATATGTCCAGGTTTGCTGTTAAAGATGTTATTACCTCTGCCATTACCACACCCATCCCCCGCCCCCGGCAAATTCATGTTGCAACAATTTTGCCCTCACTTCCTTCATGACAACCACCAGCAGGAAGATGGTCCATGCTCTTGTTCTATCAATGAAAGCCACTGATAATTTTAACACTCTCTGTTGTATCTCTTCGTAATGTCTCGGTTAATCTCGGCTCTATTCTCTGCAGCTGGATCCTCAGCCTCCTGATCCACAGGCCTAGGTTAAATGCTCAGCTTCCACACTGTAGGGATTCCATGATTAGTTGATGGAATGGAAATAAGGAAGAAGCAAATATTCTGTCCTTCACGTCAATGCCTGCTCTTTTCAAGAAAGTCATAATCAACTGATGACAGCTGCCTGATGAAGGAGCAGCGCTCCGAAAGCTTCCAAATCAACCTGTTGGACTATAACCTGGTGTTCTGCCATGACAAATCTATAGCTCTACCAGGATAGCAGACATTGCATATCAGACCATAAACAGTTGTTTCACAAAATAATGTCAACTCTGGTTCCTAAACTATCCATATCTAGACGCATACATATATCAACAGCCACTGCATGACTGGCTTCCTGTCAATTTTACCAAGGCCTCCCGGTGTAATGTGTCCCAAGCATTGATGATTTTCTTTACCTCCTCATCTCAACGATCGCTTCCATCAGGAAAACCGCTCCAGCTTACAGAGACAGCTTTGACTGGGAGCTGTTTTCATCAGGTCTCCAATGTTTTACATCTCTTTGGAACAGGGTGAATGTGTAAGCTCCACACAGGGTCTCTGGCGCTGTGAGGCAGCGGTGGTAGCTGGTGAACCACCACTTTCACATTGCTTTGTGTTAACTTTTTACTCCTCACCTGTCTCCACATACTGCTAGTCAATCAATATTCTCTTAATGGTATAGGTAACAGACTCCTGTAACAGTACAGAAGGGGCCATTCAGCCTGCAGGTCCATGATGGCTCTCTGTGGACTTATATAATCAGTTCCATTCCTCTGCCATGACTATAATGTTGAGGGTCTATCATCCTTATAGCCTCCTAATTTCAATTTGAAACTATCGTCTGCCTTGGGTACAAGCCACTCAGCACAATTGGTTCTGCTATAACATGTGTTTCTTCAATGCGAATTGGCTATAAGGTTAGATTCCCTACAGTGTGGAAACAGGCCCTTCAGCCCAACAAGTTTACACTGACACTCCAAAGAGTAACCCACCAGACGCATTTCCCTCCAACTAATGCACCTAACACTATGGGCAATTTAGTATGGTCAATTCACCCTCACATCTTTGGAGTGTGGGAAGAGACCGGAGCACCCGGAGGAAACCCACGCAGACACAGGGAGAATGTGCAAACTCCACACAGACAGTTAACCGAGGCTGGGATCGAACCTGGGACCGTGGTGCTGTGAGGCAGCAGTGCTAACCACTGAGCCACCAAACCACCCATGTGACGGAAGACTGTAAACCGTTATTTGTAGAGCGTGAGCTTTCCTCACCTGTATTGGTGACAACATGATTCTAGCCTGATTGCCTCACATGGCACTGATATTATGCGATTTTCTTATAACGCAGGATCGCACGGGAACGGAACTATCGCGTCATATTGGAACTGACTGTAAATTCAAACGTCCCATGTGTTATGGTCACACATAGGATCAATCCTCGAACATTACAGTACAGAAGAGGCCTTTCAGCACATTGAGTCTGGACCACTAAAGCTACGCTAAACCTACTCTGGCCTGAATTTCTCACCCACAGCCCTGAATGTTATGACATTTCAAATGCTCATCCGAGTATGGTTAAAAGGTTTTCGTCCTTCACTATCCTCCCAGGCAGTACATTCCAGATCCCTACCACCCTCTGGGTAGAAACATTTTTCCTCATATCCCCTCCAAAACATGTGGCCTTCATTTTAATATGATTTTCCCTTGCTATTTGTCCTTCAACTTGTGTGGGAACAGCAGCATTCTCTCCATCCTGTCCAAGTCCCTCATAACCTTATACACACCTCTATTGGGTCACCCGCTCAGCCTTCACTAACTCCAAAGAAAACAACCTGGGGCTTATCCAGCCTCAGCATTGACTTCTCCACCTCCTGATGCTGTCTGGCCTGCTGTGTTCTTCCGGTCTCCTGCCTATCTACTTTGGATTCCAGTATCTGCAGTTTTTTCCTTTGGTCTCCATATTGCCAGCCCCTTTGGGTAATCCGTCCTGACAGGGAAGGGGATAAAGGTTCGATCGGCCCAGTTCCCGAAGAAACGTTGCCTGGGTTTCCCTTGGCTCCCCAGATTGGTTCAAACTGGTCGTAGGTGCCCACAAGTCTGCGCTCTGAC
This sequence comes from Chiloscyllium plagiosum, assembly GCF_004010195.1. Classification (NCBI taxonomy): domain Eukaryota; kingdom Metazoa; phylum Chordata; class Chondrichthyes; order Orectolobiformes; family Hemiscylliidae; genus Chiloscyllium; species Chiloscyllium plagiosum. The sequence goes on from NC_057757.1 coordinate 8,069,185, forward strand.
AGCTGATCCCAGCAGAAAACGGAGACGCCATCCATGTACAGGCAGGCCTGAACCTGTAGGCCTCTGCTGCCTGGAATAGTACACCCCTCTCCCACCCCCATCACCCCAGGCTTGTATCCTTCCTGATGGACTTGGCAAAAGGGTTCCATACAACACACAGACAAGGCAGGAGAGAGTGGGCAGCCCCACCTGACTCTGGATCTGATTGGGAAGCTTTCCGATTCCCACCCGCTCACTGGGACTGCACTGATGACGTCAATACAGAGCAGTCAGATCCAAATCCGAATTCTGGAGAAAACAGGCCTAATCTGTATCACCTCTCCCCATAACCGAACCCCTGAAAACCAAGTATCATGCTTGGTGTGCTTCCTCCAAGTCCAATCGATGGTATCATACCCCGATCTGCTCACAGTACTGCGAGTGGGATCTTGTTTTTGAGAGTGCGGTGCTGGAAAAGCACAGCCAGTCAGGCAGCATCCAAGGAGCAGGAGAGTCGACGTTTCAAGCATAAGCTCTTCATCAGGAATGGAAATGAAAGGCATGAAAGGCAATCATTTCAAGCTCACCTCTTGACCTAAAATCTCCTGCCCAGGAGAGTTTCCAATGTGTGCATCACTGAGCAGGTTATTACTGACTGCCTCTTGATTGAACTGTCGATGACCCCTTCCAAAACTTTTCTAATCAAGAGTAGACTGATATGTCAGAAATAGCACTGGCTGGCCTTATTGTGAATTAATTGGCAATTTTCCATACGACCATAAGACCATCGGAGCAGAAGCTAGGCCATTCAGCCCATTGAGTCTGCTCCGCCATTCAATCATAGCTAATACATTTCTCAATCCCACTCTCCCGCTTTCTCCCTGTGACCCTTGAAAATCAAGATATATCTATCTCCATCTTAAATATATTCAATGACCTGCTCTCCATGGCCTTCTGTGGCAGTGAATCCCACAGATTCCCCACTCTCGGGTTGAAGAAGAATCTCAGTATCTCCGTTTTAAAAGCTCTTCCCTTCACTCTAAGGCTATGCACTCGGGTCCCTCCTCCTAATGGGAATCAAATTCACAACATCCTCTCTGTCCAGGCCATTCAGTATTCTGTATGTTTTAGTTAGATCCCCCTTTGTCCTTCTGAACTCCATGGAGTAAAGATCCAGAGTCCTCAAATTTTCCTCATGTATCATTTCAGGTTTTCTCTGGATGCTCTGGTTTCCTCCACAATCCAAAGATGTGCAGGTTAGGTGAATTGGCCATGCTAAATTGCCCAAAGTGTTCAGTGTGTTAGTCAGAGGGAAATGGGGTCTGGGTGGGTTCCTCTTCAGAAGGTCAGTGTGGACTTGCTGGGCCGAAGGGCCTTTTTCCACACTGTAAGGAATCTAATCTCTGTGTAAAAAAAAGTGCCCCTCACATCTCCTTTGAACTTTCCCCCTCTCATCTTAAATGCATGCCCCCTAGTTTTAGACATTTCAACTCTGGGGTAAAACCATTCTGACCGTCAACCCTAACCTTGCATTTCATAATTTTATAAACTTCTGTCAAGTCCCCCCTTAGCCTCCGCCGCTCCAGTGAAAACAACCTGAGCTTTTCTAACTGCTCCTTACAGCTCATCCCCTCCAATCCAGGCAGCATCCTGGTAAACCTCTCCAAAGCGTCCACATCCTTCCTGCAATGTGGTGACCAGAACAGAATGGTTCTGTCCACTGTATCATTTAGCACATGGGTAATTTGTCAGCTAAGTCTCTTGTCTTTTCCATACTAATTCATTCTCCTATGCTTGGTGCCAATGGCCGCATATGCACATTACATGCCCGAGTCTCCAGCATCCTAAGATAATGAAGTATAGACCATGTCCAAATGTAGCAATTCCTGGACAACAAGTGGAAAGTAACATTCACACCACAACATGCAATACCAGGCAATGACCACCTCCAACAAGAAAGAATCTAGACATTGCTTGTTGATATTCAATGATGTCAACATTACTGGATCCCCCACTATCAACATCTGGGGTTTATCATTACTAGAAACGGAGATTTGATTTGATTGATTTATTGTCCCATGTACCGAAGTACAGTGAAAGGCATTGTTCACAAGCAGTATAGGCAGCTCATAGACAGCAAGGATGTACAGCTCAGAAAGACTGAGAAAGAGGTGGAAAGGTTACATTGCTCAAGGCTAGTGCGACGTTAGCAAGGTCAGTGTTATTTGAGGCCAGAGGGTCCATTCATCAGTCTAATAACAGCGGGGAAGAAGCTATTTCTGAATCTGCTGTTGCATGTGTTCAAGCTTCTGTATCTCCTGCCTGACAGAAGAGCTTGTAGGAAATTAATACCGGGGTGGGAGAGGTCTTTGATGATGTTAACTGCCTTTCTGTGGCAGCGAGCTGTGTAAATGGAGTCTGTGGATGGGAGATTGGCTTCTGTGATGGTCTGCGTTGTGCACACAACCTTTTATAGGTCCTGGGCAGAGCAGTTGCCACGGCAGCCTGTATACAGGCAGACAGTATGTTTTCTAGGGTGCATCTGTAAACATTGGTGAGGGTCCTTAAGGGCAGGCTGAATTTCCTGAGCCGACTGAGAAAGAAGAGGCCCTCTTGACCATCGCAACTACATGGGAGGTCCAGGACAGGTTGTTGGTTATTGTCACTCCGAGGAACCTGATGCTCTCCACCCTGTCAACCTCCGTTCCCTTGATATAGATGGAAGCGTGATCTCCTTCTTCCTTCCTGAAGCCAATGCTGAGTTCTATGGTTTTGCTGACATTGAGAGAGAGGTTTTTATCATTGTACCATGTGTCACCAAGCCCTCTAACTGCCTTCTGTATTTTGACTCGTCACTGTTAGACATCTGTCCAACTCCGTTGATATCATCAGTGCACTTGTAGATGGCATTCATTTGAAAATGGACCATCCATTTAAATAAGGTGGCACAAGAGCACATCGGAGGGTGGGAATCCTGTCGTGAGTCACTCACCTTCAGACTCCTCAAAGCCTGTCCACTATCCACAATGCACAAGTCAGGAGTGTGAATGAATATTGCCAAGATTAGTGTGGCACTGGAAAAGCACAGCAGGCCAGGCAGCATCCAAGGAGCAGGAAAATCCATGTTTTGGGCCAAAGCCTTTCATCAGGAAGGAATATTCCCCAATTGTCTGGATGGGTGCAGCTCCAACAACTCTCAAGAAGCTTGACATCGCAGCTGTAGACAATGTTAAGGTTAGAGTGGTGCTGGAAAAGCACAGCAGGTCAGGCAGCATCCGAGGAGCAGGAGCCCTTCATCATTCCTTGATTGCCACATTTTGCATTTTGGAGATGGGCTCTCCCTTTTCACTGTCTTCTATGCTCGGACAATTTAAGTTAAAAAAGGACTAAAATTGACCAGTTAATAGAGAGGTGGTATACATGAAATGAGGAGCCCTCAGCCATTATCTTTTGCAGACTTTTTCGATGCTTTCCCTACACCAATGTTTACAATAGAGCAACAAAGACTCTGAAAGGGGACCTGAATTGGGAATTAAAACTGACATCGTTTCTGATTTTCTCTTACGTCTTTTCTGGTCGATTCAGATACTTTGCCAAACATCAACGTGGCAACTCCAAACTTGGAAAATGTGCAAAATTTCGAAAGGAATGGATCAGTGACTGAATGGGTCAGTTTATCTGATGTTTGCTTTTGCCAAGAGATTGTACCTTTGATTAAACAAGTCCCAGAGGATCTGGCTTCTTTCAATCCTGGTGATAAAGTACTTCAGGCCCTAAGGAACTATCGCCTCAATTTCTCGGCAAGAAAAGAATGGAATTAAGTGGGAACGAAGCAACTTGTATTTCTCATGTCCTGAAGCATTTTAAAATTTTCTAACTTCAAATGAACGACATTTTCTGCTGCTTTTGAAATTACGTATGGAAGAGAACTGACTACAGAGAGTTTGCACAACTTTTCGTGCAACTCTCTGCTGTTAGCTCTCGAGTATGCGAATACTTCTCCAGGTGTGAGGTGGGTGAACACTTTCTTTGGGAGTTGGTCGTCGCCTCTCAAGTAAGGAGTGTGTGATGGGGCTCAAATAAGGACTGGAATGGGTAAGTGGCCAAAATAGCCTCTTTTATTCAGCAATCGCAGCACAAGTTTGAGGTGGCGTTAGAATGCTGAAATACTGTTCTTACAGGAGCTCTTTTACAGCCAGTTGTACGTATATTAAAATGGTGTAACATCTGTTATCTGTAGCACGCAATGGCATGAAGGGCTTCTGTCCTGGGAGACAGGAGATGGGTATAATATGTGAAATGCTGGCTGCTACTTCTGATGGGACATCGATCCGGTCTGCTTACATTCTCTTTTAAATTAGTAAATGTTAGTCAACATGCTAGACCTGTATGCTCTAACTAAATTAAAAATTGCACCTCTACTTAATTAAGGATATTAAATTGATTACTGCAGCCGGGTTGTGAGATTTATTTACGATTTGCCGGTATGAGTTTCATTCAAACATGCAAAATCATGCAAGCGCTGTTTTGTCAGTTAGTTCCTTAAAGGGATAACGGCCCAGTTAAAAGGCATTTAATAGGTACTTAATCTATGCAGGTCCAGGGAATGGTTGGTAAGGGCTGATTAATGTTTCATGGAAATGGTATTGTTCTGTATGCTGATAAGGTGGGGAAATGCAGTAATGAGTTTGAAAGGATTGTTTTAAATTTGAATACTAAGAACCACGGTTTTGTGAACGAATGAGTGAATGATACCATGTTATAGTAAATAACAGCTGGAAATGTGTTGCTGGAAAAGCGCAGCAGGTCAGGCAGCATCCAAGGAGCAGGAGAATCGACGTTTCGGGCATAAGCCCTTCTACAGGAATCAGGAATAGTTTCCTGAAGAAGGGCTCATGCCCGAAACGTCAATTCTCCTGCTCCTTGGATGCTGCCTGACCTGCTGCGCTTTTCCAGCAACACATTTTCAGCTCTGATCTCCAGCATCTGCAGCCCTCACTTTCTCCTACAATATCTCCAAACATAATATCTCACAGGAGACAAGTAGACTGCCCTGAGTTACAGATGAAAGTGTTCAGTGAGTGGGCAGCAAGGAGGTAGGTGGGTAAAAGGTGTGAATGGAAAGTGAGAGGTCATTCACGTTGCTGGGGAGGATGGAGAAAGCAAGCCACATCCGACAAGTGTGAAATCTCTAAACCTCTACGTTCATAGGGACTTGGGCGCACTCATAGACGGGCTCACGCAGTTACGGCAAGCACTTGGGAACGCAAACAACATAAAATCAAACAAAGAACTGCAGATGGTGGAAATAGCGCCAGAGAGTCATACGGCACAGAAACACACCCCTCAGCCCAACTCATCCATGTTGTCCAAGTGTCCTAAACTGAACGCGCCCCATTTGCCTGCATCTGGCCTGAATCCCTCTCAACCTTTCCTATCAAAGTACCTGTCCAAATGTCTTTTAAATGTTGTAATTGTACACACCTCTACAATTGTAACAGGGCACTCATCCTGGAGCAGCAGTAGCCAGGATGCAGTAATATAGTAACCAGTTACCCTATAAATCTAGCATGGTGTGAATTCAGACCTAGTCTTTACAGGGCACTTATCTCAGAGCAGCAGCAGCTGGGAGGGACACAGTAATCGGTAACCCTATAAATCTAGTGCGGTGTGGATTTGGGCCTAGTCTTTACAGGGCACTTACCTCAGAGTAGCAGCAGCAGCAGCAGCAGCAGTAACCGGTAACCCTATAAATCTAGTGTGGTGTGGATTCGGGCCTAATCTTTACAGGGCACTAATCTCAAAGCAGCAGCAGCTGGGAGGGACACAGTAATGGGTAACCCTATAAATCTAGTGTGGTGTGGATTCAGACCTAGTCTTTCCAGGGCACTTATCTCAGAGCAGCAGCAACTGGGAGGGACACAGTAACCGGTAACCCTATAAATCTAGTGTGGTGTGGATTCAAACCTAGTTTTTACAGGGCACTTATCTCAGAGCAGCAGCAGCAGCTGAGAGGGACACAGTAACCGGTAACCCTACAAATCTATTGTCGTGTGTATTCGGGCCTAATCTTTACAAGTCACTTTTCTCAGAGCAGCAGCAGCTGGGAGGGACACAGTAACCAGTAACCCTATAAATCTAGTGCGGTGTGGATTCGGGCCTAGTCTTTACAGGGCACTTATCTCAGAGCAGCAGCAGCTGGGAAGGACACAGTAATCGGTAACCCTATAAATCTAGTGCGGTGTGGATTCGGGCCTAGTCTTTACAGGACACTTATCTCAGAGCAGCAGCAGCTGGGATGGACACAGTAATCGGTAACCCTATAAATCTAGTGTGGTGTGGATTTGGGCTTAGTTTTCAGACTCGAGGTTCTTCTGCCTTTCCCTTGTGATTGTTAAGTAGCTGGTCCAGCGTTTTGAGCATCAGTACATTTATTTCTCAAGGAGGTGTGTGACAGTGAACCTGCATGTGACAAACCACTGAACCCTATCATTTCAGTAGAAAAAAAAATTGTTATTACAGTTGGTCAGGTTACCTCCTGCTGTCTATCTCCTCAGGCAAGATTCTGTTTCTTCAGTTAAGTTGTTTTCTGCTGTTGAGCCTTTAGCTTGTTATGCCTATATTTGGTTGGGACCACCTGACTCCTCGATGCTGCCTGACCTGCTGCGCTTTTCCAGCAACACATTTTCAGCACCACCTGACTCCTCTAGAGTTAAAAATCCCACAACACCAGGTTATAGTCCAACTGGTTTACTTGGAAGCACTGCTCCTTCATCAGGTGGTTGTGGAGTCAATGGTGTCCTACGATCTTATACTCTACAACCACCTGATGAAGGAGCAGCGCTCTGAAAGCTAGTGCTTCCAATTAAACCTGTTGGACAACAACATGGTGTGTGGTTTTTAACTTTGTCCACCCCAGTCCAACACCGGCCTCTCCAAGTCATTAATCCTCCGAGTTTGCCATCTTTACCAGTATGTAATAAAACCATGAGGACATCGATACGGTGAATAGCCAAGGTCTTTACCATAGAGGAGGGAGTCAAAGAGGGCCTGGGTTTATGGTGAGAGGAAAAAGATTGAAATGGGACCTGAGGGAAAACTGCTTCCCACAAAAGGAACGAGCTGCCTGAGAAGGTGGTGGAGGCAAGTACAATTGCAACATTTAAGGAACGTTTGGATTGGTACACTCCTAGGAAAGGTTCAGAGAAATATGGGTTAAATGCAGACAACTGGGACTAGTTCAAATTAGGAAATTTGAACAATGTGGACTGAAGAGTCTGTTTCTGCGCTGTACAACCTTAATTTGGTCTGGCGACAGTGTTTGTTGAGAAACCTGTTGAAGACCTTGAAATCAAATCGACGAAAGCTATTGAATTTGTCGTCTCGGTAACTGGAAATACCATTTTTGCTTGATGTTATGATCTGTGAAATGTTTGATTTGATTAGATTGTCATGTACACTCAAATACAGAAGTGCAGGAGTACAATGAAAAGTGTATGATGTCGTCACATACGGTGACATCTTAGGTACAAGTACCTAGGTACAGAATCATAAGATCATGGTCAAAAGAAAGAACAAAGTTAAAAATTAAACATTGCACTAGTTATAGCGAAGTGTAAAACATGCAAAATAAGGTTAAAATTGTGGGATCCCTACATGCAGGAACATGCCCTTCGGCCCAACAAGTCCACACCGACCCTCTGAAGAGTAACCCATCCATTCCCCTAAACTATTACTCTACATTTACCCCTGAATAATGTCCCTAACCTATGTGTCCCTGAACACTATGGGCAAATTAGCACAGCCAATTCACCTACCTCGCACGTCTTTTTAGATTGTGGGAGGAAACACACACAGACACGGGGAGAACGTACAAACTCCACACAGACAGTCACCTGAGGCCAGAATCCAACCCCAGTCCCTGGCGCTGTGAGGCAGCAGTGCTAGCCACTGAGCCACTGTGCTTTAGTTTTAAGGTGAAAATAAAGAAATAAAGCTGAAAATTCAAACATTACAATGGGATCACACTTCGAGGAATCACCTCAAGACCACAAGTCTAGACTGAGGCCATGTCAGGCTGAGAGACCACCACACTGGGCCACTGAGAGACTGCCAATCCAGGCCGAGAGACCACCGCACTGGGCCACTGAGAGACTGCCAATCCAGGCCGAGAGACCACAACACTGGGCCACTGAGAGACTATCACACTAGGCCACTGAGAGACTGCCAATCCAGGCCAAGAGACCACCACACTGGGCCACTGAGAAACTGCCACACCAGGCTGAGAGGCCACCACTGTAGGCCACTGAGAGACTGCCAATTCAGGCTGAGAGACCACCACACTGGGCCACTGAGAAACTGCCAATCCAGCCTGAGAGACCACCACACTGGGCCACTGAGAGACTGCCACACTGGGCCACTGAGAGACCACCACACTGGGCCACTGAGAAACTGCCACGCCAGGCTGAGAGACCACCACACTGGGCCACTGAGAAACTGCCAATCCAGCCTGAGACCACCACACTGGGCCACTGAGAAACTGCCAATCCAGACTGAGAGACCACCACACAGGGCCACTGAGAGACTGCCACACCAGCCTGAGAGACCACCACACTGGGCCACTGAGAAACTGCCAATTCAGGCTGAGAGACCACTACACTGAGCCACTGAGAGACTGCCAATCCAGGCTGAGAGACCACCGCACTGGGCCACTGAGAGACTGCCAATCCAGGCTGAGAGACCACCACACTGGGCCACTGAGAGACTGCCACACCAGGCTGAGAGACCACACTGGGCCACTGAGAAACTGCCAATGCAGGCTGAGAGACCACCGCACTAGGCCACTGAGAGACCACCACACTGGGCCACTGAGAGACTGCCAATCCAGGCTGAGAGACCATTACACTGGGCCACTGAGAGACTGCCAATCCAGGCTGAGAGACAACCACACTGGGCCACTGAGAGACTGCCACACCATCCTGAGAGACCACCACACTGGGTCACTGAGAGACTGCCAATCCAGGCTGAGAGACCACTACACTGGGCCACTGAGAGACTGCCAATCCAGGCCGAGGGACTACCACACTGGGCCACTAAGAGACTGCCAATCCAGGCTAAGAGACCACCACACTGGGCCACTGAGAGACTGGCACACCAGGCTGAGAGACCACCACACTGGGTCACTGAGAGACTGCCAATCCAGGCTGAGAGACCACCACACTGGGCCACTGAGAGACTGCGACACCAGGCTGAGAGACCACCACACTGGGCCAATGAGAGACTGCCACGCCAGGCTGAGAGACCACACTGGGCCACTGAGAGACCACCATACTAGGCCACTGAGAGACTGCCAATCCGGGCCGAGGGACTACCACACTGGGCCACTGAGAGACTGCCAATCCAGGCTAAGAGACCACCACACTCGGCCACTAAGAGACTGCCATGCTAGGCTGAGAGACTACCACACTAGGCCACTAAGAGACTGCCACGCCAGGCTGAGAGACCACCACACTGGGCCACTAAGAGACTGCTATGCATGGCTGAGAGACCACCACACTGCACCACTAAGAGACTTCCACGCCAGGCTGAGAGACCACCACACCGGGCCACTGAGAGACTGCCAATCCAGGCTGAGAGACCACCACTCTGGGCCACTGAGAGACTGCCAAGCCAGGCTGAGAGACCACCACACTGCACCACTAAGAGACTGCCACACCAGGCTGAGAGACCACCACACCAGGCCACTGAGAGACTGCCAATCCAGGCTGAGAGACCACCGCACTAGCCCACTGAGAGACTGCCATGCCAGGCTGAGAGACCACTACACTGGGCCACTGAGAGACTGCCACACTGGGCCACTGAGACACCACCACACTGGGCCACTGAGTGACTGCCAATCCAGGCTGAGAGACCACCACACTGGGCCACTGAGAGACTGCCAATCCAGGCTGAGAGACCACCACACTGGGCCACTGAGAGACTGCCAATCCAGGCTGAGAGACCACCACACTGGACCACTGAGAGACTGCCAATCCAGGCTGAGTGACCACCGCACTGGGTCACTGAGAGACTGCCACGCCAGGCTGAGAGACCACAACACTGGGCCACTGAGAGACTGCCAATCCAGGCTGAGTGACCACCGCACTGGGTCACTGAGAGACTGCCACGCCAGGCTGAGAGACCACAACACTGGGCCACTGAGAGACTGCCAATCCAGGCTGAGAGACCACCACACTGGGCCAGTGAGAGACTGCCAATCCAGGCTGAGAGACCACCGCACTGGGTCACTGAGAGACTGCCACGCCAGGCTGAGAGACCACCACACTGGGCCACTGAGAGACTGCCAATCCAGGCTGAGAGACCACCACACTGGGCCACTGAGAGACTGCCACGCCAGGCTGAGAGACCACAACACTGGGCCACTGAGAGACTGCCAATCCAGGCTGAGAGACCACCACACCAGGCCACTGAGCGATTGCCACACCAGGCCGAGAGACCACCACAGTGGGCCACTGAGAGACTGCCACGCCAGGCTGAGAGACTACCACACTGGGGCACTGAGAGACTGCCAATCTAGGCTGAGAGACCACCACACTGGGCCACTGAGAGACTGCCAATCCAAGCTGAGAGACCACCACACCAGGCCACTGAGAGATTGCCACACCAGGCTGAGAGACCACCACACTGGGCCACTGAGAGACTGCCAATCCAGGCTGTGAGACCACCACACTGGCCCACTGAGAGACTGCCAATCCAAGCTGAGAGACCACCACACCAGGCCACTGAGAGATTGCCACACCAGGCCGAGAGAAAGTACTATCCAAACGGAGCAGTGATTTACTTGCACTTCAGTCAGCTGGAGTAAATGTTCTGTCTTTGGTCCTAACACGAGTTTGAAACTATAAATATAATGTCCATGTTAAGAAATCCTGCCTGCAATTTTGGAGAAAATTTAAAACCCAAAGATTCACTTTTTAAACGTTTGCTGTATTATTCGAGTAAAATATAATCCGGAAGCACGGTGTCAAGGGAGCTAACTTTCTGGTTCAAATGAGTAGAGGAACCTTTACTCTGCATTTCAACCTCTTTTTGTCTCTATCCCAGGAGGGTTTGTGGGGATGGAGTTGGGGCAATGTCATTTTTATTTTGAAAGCGTCAAAGGAACTTTATTTTGAGTTTGAAAGCATCCAGGGAGCTTTGAGCTCCACAGGAAGGTTCACTTCAGCAGAGGGTAGAGAGAGCTGTGCTCTGTATTTAACCCAGTGCTATCCCTCTCCAAGATGACAGGGATGGTGTCAAGCAGACTTGACCTCTCCTTTCCCATTATTGTTTATCAGATAACAGCTTGAACCAAGCAAAGATAGAGCTAACGTAACAAATGCTGGTGACACCCATTAGGTCTGACAGCGTTTACGGAGAGACAAACAGAGTTAATGAGTTGAATCTAGTGTGGCCAGAAGTGGAAGGGATTGGAATTGTTTTAGTTTTTACATTTGACAGACAGGGAAGAGGAGAACAGATGGTGTGGAGGCTCATTGTGAAAAACAAAGGGTCAGGAAACAGCGACGGAAGAGAAATCGAGATGGTAAATGGGTGCAACTTAAGATGAGAGAGGATGAAAATGGATCCTGTCCAGTGAGAACAAAACTAACAAGATAAGGCACACACAGCATGACGTCGGGCCCTGACATAGAACATAGAACATAGAAAAGTACAGCACAGAACAAGTCCTTAGGCCCACGATGTTGTGCCGAGATTTTATCCTAATGTACAATACAGTAACTTAATTCACAGCTCTCCATGTGTGTATCCAGCAGTCGCTTAAATGTCCCTAATGACTCTGCTTCCACCACCACCGCTAGCAAAGCATTCCATGCTCTCACAACTCGCTGCGTAATGAACCTACCTCTGATGTCTGCTTTATACCTTCCTCCTAATATCTTCAAACTATGACTTCTCGTACCAGTCAATCCTGCCCTGGGGAAAATCTCTGGCTATTGACTGATCTATACCTCTCATTATTTTGTATACCTGTGGGGTTTAATGTTGAGCCCTGTAGGCTGGCATGTGTCTCAGTGGAAAATGAGCCTTTCTTGTTTAAGCTTGGCTGGTGCTCTGTTTGAACATTTCAAAAGGCCCAGTTCAGAAACAGTCTGACAGTAAAGTCATATTTTATGTTATGGGACAGCCCCACTCTTCAGAGAATGCATTAAACTCAATACTTCTGCTCAGAGTATTACAAAACTGAATCCTAGCCCACTGTCCAGGACATGTTAAATCCAGGACTGGCCACACATTTAGACAAATCAAGTCCCCGTCATTTTTTTCATAATTACTGATTGGACAGATCTTATGTGTCTTATGACCAAGCCTTGGCCATTCTATGATAGGTTAGAACTCTCAGCCATGCAGAGTTTGCAAGGAGATTAATTAAATTGTTTGTGGAGAATAAGCGATGTCAGTTGGAGTGAGTGAAGATGCCTTTTATTTTCCGTTTGAACAGGCTAACAGTAGTTTTAATGGAGGTTTTAATGTGAAATGCAAGGGCAAGTTTCCATAGGGGCAGAAATAGAACACAGACCATAGAACATTACAGTGTAGTACAGGCCCTTCGGCCCTCGATGTTGCGCCCACCTGTGAAACCAATCTGAAGCCCATCTATCCTGTACTATTCCATTCTCATCCATACGCCTATCCAATGACCATTTAAGTGTCCTTAAAGGTGGGGAGTCTCCTACTGTTGCAGGCAGTGTGTTCCACACCCCTGCTACTCTCTGAGTAAAGAAACTATCTCTGACATCTGACTTATATCTATCACCTCTCGGTTTAAAGCGCTGTCTCCTCGTGCTCGCCATCACCATCTGAGGAAAAAGGCTCTCACTGTCCACCCTATCTAACCCTCTGATTATCTTATATGTCTCAATTAAGTTGCCTTTTAAACTTCTCTCTAATGAAAACAGCCTCAAATCCCTCAGTCTTTCCTTGTAAGACATTCCCTCCATACCAAGCAACACCCTGGTCAATCTTCTCTGAACCCTTTCCAATGTTTCCACTTCCTTCCTATAATGTAGTGACCAGAACTGTACGCAATTCTCCAACTGCAGTCACACCAGAGTTTTGTACAGCTGTAGCATGACCTCATGGTTCCAAAACTCAATCCCTCTACCAATAAAAGCTAACACACCATACGCCTTCTTACCGACCCTATCCACCTGGGTGGCAATGTGCAGAGGCAGAGATCAGCAGTTTAAAGTCATTACCATCAAAGTCCACAGAGTAGATGCAGAGATTTATTGAGTCATAGAGGTGTACAGCAGGGATACAGATCCTTTGGTCCAACCCATCCAGGCCAACCAGATATCCCAACCCAATCTAGTCCCACTTGCCAGCACCCGGCCCATATCCTCCAAACCCTTCCTATTCATATACCCATCCAGATGCCTCTTAAATGTTGCAATTGTACCAGCCTCCACCACTTCCTCTGGCAGCTCATTCCATACACGCACCACCCTTATAGCTCAAATCCTCCAACCCTGGCAACGTCCTTGTAAATCTTTTCTGAACCCTTTCAAGTTTCACAAGTTATGGGCGGCACGGCGGCACAGTGGTTAGCACTGCTGCCTCACAGCGCCGGAGACCCGGGTTCAATTCCCGCCTCAGGCGACTGACTGTGTGGAGTTTGCACTTTCTCCCCGTGTCTGTGTGGGTTTCCTCCGGGTGCTCCAGTTTCCTCCCACAGTCCAAAGATGTGCAGGTCAGGTGAATTGGCCATGCTAAATTGCCCGTAGTGTTAGGTAAGGGGTAAATGTAGGAGTATGGGTGGGTTGCGCTTCACCGGGACGGTGTGGACTTGTTGGGCCGAAGGGCCTGTTGCCACACTGTAAGTAATCTAATCTAATCTAATCTAATCGTTCCGATAGGAAGGAGACCAGAATTGCATGCAATATTCCAACAGTGGCTGAACCAATGTCATGTACAGCTGCAACATGACCTCCTAACACCTGTAGTCAATAGTCTGACTAATAAAGGAAAGCATACCAAACGCCTTCTTCACTATCCTATCTACCTGCGTCTCCACTTTCAAGGAGCTATGAACCTGCACTCCAAGGTCTCTTTGTTCAGCAACACTCCCTAGGACCTTATCATTAAGTGTATAAGTTCTACTAAGGTTTGCTTTCCCAAAACACAGCACCCAGCATTTATCTGAATTAAATTCCATCTGCCACTCTTCAGCCCATTGGCCAATCTGATTAAGTAACCTTCTTTGTTGTCCACTACACCTCCAATTTTGGTGTCATCTGCAAACTTCCTAACTATACTTCTTATGCTCACATCCACCTCACCTGTGTCTATTGATGATACAAACATCTCAGCAAGAGGCCCAGCAATCACTTCTCTAGCTTCCCAAAGAGTTCTCGGGTACACCTGATCAGGTCCTGGGGATTTATCCACTTTTCTGCGTTTCATGACATCCAGCACTTCCTCCTCTGTAATCTGGACATTTTACAAGACATCACCATCTATTTCCCTACAGTCTATATCTTCCATATCCTTTTCCACAGTAAATACTGATGCAAAATATTCATTTAGTATCTCCCCCATTTTCTGCGGGTCCACACAAAGGTCGTCTTGCTGATCTTTGAGGGGCCCTATTCTCTCCCCAGTTCCCTTTTGTCCTTAATGTATTTGTAAAAACCTTTTGGATTCTCCTTAACTCTATTTGCCAAAGCTATCTCATGTCCCCTTTTTGCCCTCCTGATTTCTCTCTTAAGTATACTCCTACTTTCTTTGTACTCTTCTAAGGATTCACTCGATCTATCCTGTCTATACCTGACATATGCTTCCTTCTTTTTCTTAACCAAACCCTCAATTTCTTTAGTCATCCAGCATTCCCTATACCTACGAGCCTTTCCTTTCACCCTATCAGGAATATACTTTCTCTGAATTCTTGTTATCTCATTTCTGAAGGCTTCCCATTTTCCAGCCATCCCTTTACCTGCGAACATCTGCCCCTAATCAGCTTTTGAAAGTTCTTTCCTAATACTTTCAAAATTGGCCTTTCTCCAATTTAGAACTTCAACTTTTAAATCTCGTCTATCCTTTTCCATCACTATTTTAAATCTAATAGAATTATGGTTGCTGGCCCCAAAATGTTCCCCCACTGACACCTCAGTCACCTGCCCTGCCTTATTTCCCAAGAGTATGTCAGGTTTTGCACCTTCTCTAGTAGGGATATCTGCATACTGAATCAGAAAATTTTCTTGTACACACTTAAGAAATTCCTCTCTATCTAAATCCTGAACACTATGGCAGTCCCAGTCTATGTTTGGAAAGTTAAAATCCCCTACCATATCCATCCTATTATTCTTACAGATAGCTGAGATATCCTTACACATTTGTTTTTCAATTTCCTTCTGACTATTTGGGCATCTATAATAAGGTGATCATCCTTTTTTTATCTTTCAGTTCCACCCAAAATAACTTTCCTTGATGTATTTCCAGGAATATCCTCCCTCAGCACAGCTCTAATGCTATCCATTATCAAAAATGCCACTCCCCCTCCTCTGTTGCCTCCCTTTCTATCCTTCCTGCAGCATTTGTATCCTGAAACATTAAGCTGCCTATCCCTGGGCCATGTTCCTAACCATGCCCTGACTTCATCTGTCTTCTCTGTTTGGAGCTTGCAATGAAATAAATGAAGTTTAATTCATCACTCTTACCTTGTTCTCAACTTTGTCCCTGCCTGTTTGACTCGCATTTCTTCCCCACTGTACCAGTTTCAGATTGATTTGTTACCTGACTAAGTTGCTTGTGTGTGTATGTATGTGTGTGTGACTGTGTATGTGTGTGTGTGTGTCTCTGTACGTCTGTGTGTGTATGCGTACATCTGCGTGTGTGTCTGTGTGTGTGTGTATGTGTACGTCTGTGTGTGTGCCTGTGTGTATGTTTGTGTCTGTGTGTTTGTGTCTGTGTGTGTATGTGTGTGTGACTGTGTACGTCTGTGTGTATACGTACATCTGCGTGTGTGTCTGTGTGTGTGTATGTC
>NC_057757.1:8086176-8096278 GCF_004010195.1 Chiloscyllium plagiosum
GTCTGTGTGTGTGTCTGTGTGTGTGTGTCTGTTTGTGTGTCTGTGTGTGTCTGTCTGTGTGTGTGTCTGTGTCTGTCTGTGTGTGTGTGTCTGTGTGTATGGGTATTGTGACGATGCTGTCACTTTTGTCCTTTTTTTTAAGAAGGGTTGTCAAGGCAGAGGTACCGAGAGACTGAGAAGATCCGAGTCTAACAATGGCCAGTTGTCCCACTTCCGGTTTATTTTTAGTTTAGGTGAGTTGCAGCAGTCACAAGATGCTGGAATCTAGGAACGTTACAAGAATCTGAAAATGATTTCTGACTGACTTTCTTCCTGAAATCTCTCTGGATGGTGTTCCCTCCTGCTTGTCAGAACCTATGTTTGAATTTACCTTTTTGTCAAGGGGTGTCTTTATGGGAAGTTACTGGGTTAGAACAGCTCCTTAGTTGTCACTGGAACGGGTCAGTTAAGTTTTCCATTGGCTGAGTTATCCTAAATTCCGTTTAGTTTGTGTTTCAACTGTCGTATTTAAATAAATTCTGTTTTGCTTTAACCGAGTGGTTTGACGAGCTGCAGCACACCTGGAACACCCATTTCACATCTGTCTTTAAAATAAGAAAAAGTTCGGGTCTAGGCTACCTTCTTCAAATAGTTTGAGGGGGTCTGGCCTCAGACCATAAGACGTAGGAGTGGAAGTAAGGCCATTTGGCCCATCGAGTCCACTCCGCCATTCAATCATGGCTGATGGGCATTTCAACTCCACTTACCCGCATTCTCACCGTTGCCCTTAATTCCTTGTGACATCAAGAATTTATCAATCTCTGCCTTGAAGACATTTAGCGCCCCGGCCTCCAATGCAATCTGCGGCAATGAATTCCACAGGCCCACCACTCTCTGGCTGAAGAAATGGTAGCCCTTAATTCCTTGTGACATCAAGAATTTATCAATTTCTGCCTTGAAGACATTTAGCGTCCCGGCCTCCACTGCAATCTGCGGCAATGAATTCCACAGGCCCACCACTCTCTGGTTGAAGAAATGTCTCCGCATTTCTGTTCTGAATTTACCTCCTCTAATTCTAAGGCTGTGTCCACGGGTCCTAGTCTCCTTGCCTAACGGAAACAATTTCTTAGCGTCCACCCTTTCCAAGCCATGTATTACGGCCTGGTCCCTAACAGATTAAGGGTTCGTCTGGGATTGATTGTATAATTCCAATTTGGGTTTAGGGTTGTTCAAAGGCATCGAGTGGTCAGTGTTAGTGTCTTTTGTTCAGGATGTTGAATTTGGTTGGCTCAAACATTGCATGATGTAGTAACAGCTCTTTCAGTCACAAAGAGTTTTCAGGGAGTGGAAGAAGTGACCTAGAGGGTTTTACAAAAGGTGAGCAAAGCAAAGCTGGTGTTGGGATTGCCTTCATCTGTGAGAAAAGGAGAGGTAATTATTGAATTGAATTGGATTTATTGTCACATGTACACAGTGAAAAGCTTTGTCTCGCGAGCAATACAGGCAGATCACAGAGTTACGTAGTATAGATAAGTAAATAATTGGTAAACAGCGGCAAAAACAAAAACACAGGTACAGGCAAATGTTAAGAGTTTGTCAGTCCATTCAGTATTCTAACAACAGTAGGGTAGAAACTGTTATGAAACCAGCTGGTGCGTGTGTTCAGGTTTCTGTACCTTTTCCCCGATGATAGAGGTTGTAGAAAAACATTGTCAGGGTGGGATGGATCTTTGAGAATGCTGGAAGCCTTTCCTTGACAGTGGGCCTGGTAGATGGATTCTATAGATGGGAGGTTGGCCTTTGTGATTGTCCAGGTCGGGTTCACCACTCTCCAACGATAGCTGGACATTTAAATTTGCTGGAAATGCCAATATAGAATATTTGGAAATGGCTAGAATTCAATTGCAGATAAAGCAGCTTGATCATAAAAAGGAACTGAAACAGTTGAATTTTGATTAACAGCAGAGGAAAAAGTAATGGAGAGGAAGGGAGAAGAAAGGGAGAAAGAGGAAGACTCTGAACTTCAGAAATTGGCACTTAGACAGGAAAGTTTGCTTAAAGGGATGGAGGTGAAGGTAAGCTTACTGAGGAAAAAATGTTGATGAGCAAACTCATTGTAGCCAAAGGCCTGGTGGGGATCTGTTTAAATACATTGAAGCGTTGCCTAAATTTGATGATAAGGATGTGGAAGTCTTTTTTAAAAATCTCATTTGAGAACGTGGTGAAGCAAATACAGTGATCAGTGACCATGTGGGTTTTGTTGATCCAAACAACGTTGGGAGGTAGAGCTAGTGACTGGCATCACTATCAGAGAAGGTATCTAGGGTGTATCAGGAAGCCATCTTAAGTGCCTATTAGCTTGTGCCAGAAGCCTACAGACAATGTTTCAGGAATCTAAGGAGGGACCCTGGTCAAACCTACATTGAGTTTGAACGGATCAAACAAAATAATTTTGATCGGTGGATAAGGGCATTAAAAATAGATCAAACATATGACACTCTCAGAGAGATGGTTATTTTGGAGGAGTTCAAAAATTCACTTCCTGAAGCAGTAAGAAATCATAAGGAAGAGCAGAGAGTTAAAACAGCAAGGTTAGCAACTGAAATGGCTAATGATTATGAGTTGGTCCATAAATCAAAGGTTGGCTTCCAACATCAATTTCAATCCGAGAGAAATCCTCAGGTCATAAGGGAAACATAGATATCAGTGAAAATAATACAGGTAGTTTACCGCAGGGTGAAAAGGAAACCCTTGAAGGGGACAGAGAAGTTAAAAAGCTCCGGTGTTTTCACTGCAATAATGTAGGCCACATGAAATCACAGTGTTGGTGGGTTAGGAAATCCATTGGGAAGCCAGATCTGGGAAAACAGGAGAAGCCAGTGAATTTTGTTGGAGTGGTAACGGAAAGCAAGTGGAGGCTGGAAAGTTGCACCAGAATGTACAAGCTGCTCGGACGTTGGTTAAGGAGGAAGAGACAGATCTTCTTTAACCATTTACTTGCAAAGGTAAGGTTTGCTCGCAAAGGCCAGGAGTAGCAAGTTAAAAAAAGTTACAGTATTAAGAGACACAGGATCATGTCAATCTTTGATGTTGATAGATGAGGAGATATGTACCTCAGAAGGACTATTGCCAAGAAATGTGCGGGCTTCATGGTGAAGCAAGAAGTGCTCCATTGTATATAATGAGGTTAGAGAGTCCAGTGACCAATGGAGAAGTGGTGATAGGTACACTGGAAAAACTCTCAGCTCCCGGAAGACAATCTGTCCTTGGCCGTGACACAGCTGGATCACACGTAGCAGTGCTGCCCACTGTGGTTGAAAAGCAGTGGAAAAACAGGCAACTGAGGTATTACAGGAAGCATATCCTGGGACTTTTTTCAGACTGTGTGGTAAAAAGGTCACAAAGTCACCAGTTGAAAAAGCAGGAGAAATCAAAGAATCCAGATGAGGAAGTTGAAGTGGAATTATCGGAGACCATGTTTGATCAAATGGTTGAGCCAAAACAGAAACAGGTGGAGGACAAAGGGGATAGTTTTAGCTCAGAGAAATTAGCTGATTTACAACAGAAAGATGAAAAATGGAAGCAATTGTATCAAAAAGCATACATGGAAGACAAATCTGAATGCAACTCTGAATGCTACATTCTTAAAATTTAAGTCTTGATGAGGAAATGGAGACCAGTATATACAGGGCAACCTCGATTATCTGAATACCACTGATCTGAAAATTGGATTATCCGAAGGAGATCTTGAGGCCCTGATAGAAGCACTACATCAAAGACATGTTTCCAACAGTGATTGCGTCTTTTGTTATAATGATTAAACAGGCACCGTCTCCAAATGACTCACCTCCCGCCCTCTCACTCTCTCTCTCTCCACACTTTCCCTGGAGATCTACAGAGGTTTGTACACTACACCCCACAGCGCCACCCCCACAGGTGGGGGGGATTGGGGGGGGGGGGCGGGAGGGGAGGAATTGAATGGTGTGGGGGGATGGGGGTGGGGGAAGGGGCTGGACGGAGTTGGGTGGTCGGGGGGAAAACGGGGTTGGAATGAGTTGGGGGGAGGGTTGGACGAGAAGGAGGGGCCGGGGCGGGATCTCACACACTGTGTGCTGCTGCTAGTCTCCTGAATGAAGAGCAGACTTTAAAATTCCGAGCCCCAGAGGAAAGGCGTTTAATCGATTTTCCGAATAATTGATTATCCAAACGAAATAGTGCCCGCCCATCTCGCTCGGATAATCAAGTTTCCACTGTGTTCAAGAAGTTCATCAAGTTCAACTGAGGGAATTCTGGGTATGTTTGCAGATGATACAAAGATAGGTAGAGAGAGACAGGTAGCATTGAGGAGGTGGGGAGGCTGCAGAAAGATTTGGGCAGGTTAGGACAGTGGGCAAAGAAGTGGCAGATGGAGTACAATGTGAGAAAGTGTGAGGTCATGCACTTTGCTCAGAAGAATAGAGACATGGACATTTTCTAAATGAGGAGAAAATTCAGAAATATAAATGTGCAAAGAGACTTGGGAGTTCTCATTCAGGATTCTCTCAAGCTAATTCCCGCCTCAGGCGACTCTCTGTGTGGAGTTTGCACATTCTTCCCGTGTCTGCGTGGGTATCCTCCGGGTGCTCCGGTTTTCCCCCCCAATCCAAAAAAATGTGCAGGTTAGGTGAATTGGCCATGCTAAATTGCCTGTAGTGTTAGGTGAAGTGGTAAATGTAGGGTAATGGGTCTGGGTGGATTGCGCTTCGGCGGGTTGGTGTGGACTTGTTGGGCCAAAGGGCCTGTTTCCACACTGCAATCTAATCTCAGTAAGCTCAGTAAACTTGCAGGTTGAGTTAGTAGTTAGGAAGGCAAAGGTAATGGTGTCATTTACTTTGAATATAAAAGCAAGGATGTATTTCTGAGGCTCTAGAAGGCTCTGGTCAGATTACTTGGGAGTATTGAGTGCAGTTTTGGGCCCCATATCTCAGGAAGGATGTGCTGACCCTGGAGTTGTTTCAGAGGAGGTTCATGACCATGGTCCTAGGAATGAAAAGCTCAACATATAAGGAACATTTGAGGACTCTGGGTCTATACTCAATGGATTTTAGAAGGATGAGGGAGGATCTAATTGAAACATTCAGAATAACAAATGGCCTGGACAGAGAGGATGTTGGGAAGATGTTTCCATTGGTAGGAGGGAATAGGCCCCGAGGGCACAGCCTTAGATAAAGGGAAGAGCTTTTAGAATGGAGGTAGGGAGACACTTCTTCAGCCAGAGAGTGGGACATCTTTGGGATTCACTGCCATGGAAGACCGTGGAGGCCAGGTCATTGAGTATATTTAAGACTGAGAAAGATAGGTTCTTGCGTATTAAGTGGATCCAGGGTTACAGGAAGAAAGCGGGGGAATGGGGGTGAGAAACTTAGCAGCCATGATTGAGAGGTGGAGTGGACTTAATGAGCTGGATGGCCTAATTTCTGCACCTACATCTTTGGGTCTTATGGTCTTATAAGTTGTGATACCAGTAGGTTATAGAAAGGAGGTATTGCAGGTAGCACATGAATTACCAGGAGGAGATCATTTAGGGGGTATGAAAAACTCAAGCTATAACACAAGAACATTTTTATGGCCTGGACTGCGTAAGGATGTCATTGAATGTTGCAATCAAGAAATCAAAAACTCACAGTTTTGATAACAAGGATAAAGTGTTAGTGTTGCTTCCAATGATAGGTGAGCCTTTAAAAGCAAGGTTTAGTGGACCTTATCAAGTCAAAAGAAGATTACACGAAATGAACTATTTGATAAGATGTCCAGATAGAAAGAAATCTCACAGAGAGTGTGTTATGTGAATCTGCTCAAAAGGTATTTTGACAGGGCCGGACAATAAAAGGAGAATGTGTTCCCTGGTTCCACTGTAGAGTGAAGGACCAAGTTCTAAGGATTCTGAATTGGATATTCCTCAAATTAAATTGTTACAATGAGGAAGTTGTCAAAAATTGGGATAAATTATTGAGTTACCTTCCAGAGGACATTTGGAATGACCTGAACATTATTACTGTTGCATGGAGGATATGTGGGAAATACTGGGAAATACTAATCTGATCATGCACCATGGAGATATAGGAAATGCTGTTCCAATTAAGCAACATCCTTATCAACTTAACCCGGTGAAGTTGGCACAAGATTGTATGCATGCTCCAAGACAATGTAAACAATGTGAGTTACAGTGACCGGAGCTCACCCATAGTCATGGTGCCAAAGCCAGATGGTACCCAACGGCCTTGTGGAGACTTTTGCCAAGTCACTGCAGTTACAAAGTATGATTCACATCTGATTCCACATTTGGAAGACTGTATTGAAAAATTGGGACCACCAACTTATATTTCCAAGTTGGATGTACTGAGAGGATACTGTCAAGTACCTTTGTTGAAAATAATGAAGACAATTTCAGCTTTTGTAATGCTGAATGGACTGTATCAGTTTAAAGTCATGCTATTTGGTATGAAAAATGTGCCAGCCACATTTCAAAGATTAACTAATTGTGTGGTATACATTGACGACCTGATGATATATAGTCACACATGAAAGGAACATTTCCAACATTTATCAGAATTATTCGATTGACTTTGGAAAGCAGGCTAGGTGATAAACCTGCCTAAGAGAGAGCTCACCAGGTCACCTTCCAGTGCTATATTATTGGACATGGACAAATGGCTCCACCTAATGTGAAAACAAAGGTAATTGGGGACTTTCCCAGACCAACAATGAAGAGGGCAGGACTACGATTCCAAGAGTTGAGTGGGTTTTATTGGACATTCACATAAAGTTTTAGCAGGGTAGCTGCTCCACTCACTGATTTGCTAAAGAAAGGCAAAAGCTTCCAGTGGTCCGTTATTGGGTATTTGACAGCCTGAAAGCTGTGATAAAGGGGTGACTTGATAGAGGTTTATAAGATGATCAGAGGAATAGATAGAGTAGACAGTCAGAAACTTTTCCCCCGGGTACAACAGAGTGTTACAAGGGGACATAAATTTAAGGTGAAGGGTGGAAGGTATAGGGGGGATGTCAGGGGTAGGTTCTTTACCCAGAGAGTGGTGGGGGCATGGACTGCGCTGCCTGTGGGAGTGGCAGAGTCAGAATCATTGGTGACCTTTAAGTGGCAATTGGATCGGTACATGGATGGGTGCTTAAGCTCGGACAAATGTTCAGCACAACATCGTGGGCCGAAGGGCCTGTTCTGTGCTGTATTGTTCTATGTTCCACGTTCTAGTAATGTGTCTGAGACAATCATATACACTGATCATAACCCATTGAGGTTTGTGGAGAAATTTAAGGGCAAAATTTCCAGGCTGTTTAGGTGGAATTTATTATTAGGATAGGTTCCCTACAGAATAGAAACAAGCCCATCTACCCGACAAGTCCACACCAACCTCCAAAGCGTAACTCACCCAGACCCATTCCCCTATGTTTACCCCTGAGTAATGTACTTTCTACTGTACACAATTTAGCATGGCCAATTCACCAGAACTGCACATCTTTGGATTGTGGGAAGAATGTACAAACTCCACAGGGGACAGCTACCCAATGTGGGAATTGAGCCCAAGTTCCCAGTGCTGTGAGGCAGCAGTGCTAACCACTGAGCCACAATGCCCCCCGGCAACCATTCAATGTGAAAATTATACATGTGGGCGAGAAAACATAATTGCCAATGCATTGCAAGACAGGGATGAAAAAAACGGAAGTGTTCAGTGGCAGGAGTAAATGACCAAAAATACAATACAGTAGAGAATGTTTACATGGTTATTGCCAATGCACTGTCTATGTATTGTAGTGTGCTAACAGAGTAAGATTAAGGGGTTTAAAGTGAAGCCATCATTTGATATTGCTTGTTTTTATTTAAGGGGGTGGTATGATGATGCTGCCACTTTAAAAATGGTTATTTTGTTTTTGGGATTGTTTTTTAAAGAGGTCGTAAAGACAGAGGTGCTGAGGCGTCTAGGAAAAGCCTAGTTTAACAACAGCAGAGGAATGGCCAGTTCTGCCAGTTCAGGTTTAATTGAGCTGCAGCAGTCACAAGATGCTGGAGTCCAGGAAGGCAAAAGCTTCTGAAAATGATTCCTACTGCTTTTCTGGCCATGCTAAATTGCCGTAGTGTTAGGTAAGG
Source organism: Chiloscyllium plagiosum (assembly GCF_004010195.1). Classification (NCBI taxonomy): domain Eukaryota; kingdom Metazoa; phylum Chordata; class Chondrichthyes; order Orectolobiformes; family Hemiscylliidae; genus Chiloscyllium; species Chiloscyllium plagiosum. The sequence continues at coordinate 8,094,299 of NC_057757.1, forward strand.
GGTACAGGTAGGGATATGGGCGGGTTGCGCTTCGGCGGGGCGGTGTAGACTTGTTGGGCCGAAGGGCCTGTTTCCACACTGTAATGTAATGTAATCTAAAAAAAAATAATTGAGGGGGTCTGGCCTGGTCCATAACAAACTGCATTGTCTTTGTGATAGGAACACATAATCATCAGACACCATCTGGTGTTGCCACTATTACGATGGGTGTGCTTCAGTCATTGAAATTCATAGAACATAGAACATTACAGAGCAGTACAGGCCCTTCGACCCTCGATGTTGTGCCACCCTGTCATACTAATCTGAAGCCCATCCCACCTACATCATTCCATGGACGTCCATTTGCCTGTCCAATGACGACTTAAATGCACTTAAACTTGGTGAATCTACTACCGATGTAGGCAAAGCATTCCATACCCTTATTACTCTCTGAGTAAAGAAATTTTGATTACATTGGCTTTGAGCAAGCATACAATCTGTTTTTGAACCTGTGCCAAATTTAAAGGATTAAGCCTATGAGGATGTTGCTTAATTGGAACAGCATATCCTGTATCAACATCATGCATTGTCAGGTTAGTACTTCCCAGTATTTCCTATACATCTCCCTCCATGATTCTAATAACACTTCCAGGTTATTTGGCTTTTCCACTGGAATGTTTCTCAATAATTTATCCCAATTTTTGAGAACTTCCTCATTGTCCAATTTAATTGGAGGAAAGTCCAATTCAGAATCCTCTGAACCTACTTCTTCACTCTGTGTTGGAACCAGGAAGACATTCTTCTCCTGCTTTCCTTCCCTATCTAACACCTTGTGAGCAATTTCAAATCATCCTCTTTGTGAGACTTCTGTCCATCTGTCATTCTTAACAAATAATTCAGCTCACTCAATTTCCTTTCGACTTGATAAGGTCCACGAAACCTTGCTTTTCAAGCTTCACCTATCACTGAACTAAAACTTTATCTCCATGAGCAAACTTGTGAGTTATTGATTTCTAGTCTGTTTTCTATTCTGTTACTTACAGTGTTACTTTCAAATGCTATCAAGCCGACTTACTCACTCTATTTAATCTTTCCTTAAAATTTGACACAAAATCCAAATGTGTGGTCTCTGAGCTCTGATCGACCAACTTCTCCTTAATTAATTTTAGTGTTCTCTCACCCTTTAGCCCCAAACCAAACTCATACGCACTGAATGTGATTGATTTGGTGCATCCCTAATTGCAACACATACAAATGAAACTCCTTTGTACCAATCATCGAGATAGATAGTTTCGACTTTAAGTGCTGAGTTTGGTTATTAAAGTTCAATACCATCATTCTAATGCTTCCTTTGATTCTGGATTTGAATTGTGTTATTCCTAAGCTATCCATAACTTCCTTGAATAATTGTGATGTAAAATTTGATACTTGATCTGATTGGATCTTTGTGGGTAATGCATTTCCTGTAAAACATTTGAGTAACTCTTCTACAATCCTGTTAGGCAGGATACTACATAATGGAATGGCCTCTGGAAATGCAGTGGACACTTCCATTATAGTCAACAAATACTGATTCCCACTTTTTTATTTTAGGGAGGGGTTCTCTGCAAACAATTAAGACTCTTGTAAAAAAGGTTTCTAAAATGCAGGAATGATTATTGAAGGTGTTGGTTTTATCACTGCCTGAGGTTTTCCAACTACCTGACACAAATGATGTAACCTGCAAAATTCAACCACATCCTAATGCAGTCCAGGCTAATAAAAATATTATTGTACTTTGGCTTGAGCTTTCCTTACTCCTCCTAGTGGTAAATCAACTGCTCCCTGAAAGAAATCCATTCTCTAGTCCACTGGTAATACAACTTGGCGAACGTCTGCCCAATTCGGTATTCTATTTTCTATTTCCGGACAAATGAAGACTAGTATTCCTTATACTTTCTTAACCATCCTGTCTACCTGTGCTAACCAAGCCCCCTTTGTTCCTCAGTACTCCCCTAGGAC
>NC_057757.1:8096778-8102373 GCF_004010195.1 Chiloscyllium plagiosum
TCCAGTGGAAAAGCCAAATAACCTGGAAACGTTATTAGAATCATGGAGGGAGATGTATTGGAAATACTGGGAAGTACTAACCTGACAATGCATGATGTTGATACAGGATATGCTGTTCCAATTAAGCAACATCTCATAGGCTTAATCCTTTAAAGTTGGCACAGGTTCAGAAACAGATTGTATGCTTGCTCAAAGCCAATGTAATCAAAATTTCTTTACTCAGAGAGTAATAAGGGTATGGAATGCTTTGCCTACATCGGTAGTAGATTCATCAAGTTTAAGTGCATTTAAGTCGTCATTGGACAGGCAAATGGACGTCCATGGAATGATGTAGGTGGGATGGGCTTCAGATTAGTATGACAGGGTGGCACAACATCGAGGGTCGAAGGGCCTGTACTGCTCTGTAATGTTCTATGTTCTATGAATTTCAATGACTGAAGCACACCCATCGTAATAGTGGCAACACCAGATGGTGTCTGATGATTATGTGTTCCTATCACAAAGTCGATGCAGTTTGTTATGGACCAGGCCAGACCCCCTCAAATATTTGAAGAAGGTAGCCCAAACTCTAACTTTTTCTCATTGTAAAGGCAGATGTGAAGTGGGTGTTCCAGAAGAGATACAGCTGGTCAAACCACTTCGCTCTATGCAAAACAGCATTTACATTAACATTCCAGTTGAAACACAAACAAAAGAAAACGGTGTTTAGAATAACTTAACTATAACTGACCCGATAGAGCAACTTAACGAAGGAGTTGTTCCAATCCAGTAACATCCCATAAACACACCACTTGGCAAAAAGGTAAATTCAAACACAGGTACTTCCAAACAGGATGGAGCAGCATGCACAGGAGATTTCAGGAGAAAAGCAGTCAGGAATCATTTTCAGAAGCTTTTGCCTTCCTGGACTCCAGCATCTTGTGATTGCTGCAGCTCAATTAAACCTGAACTGGCAGAACTAGCCATTCCCCTGCTGTTGTTAAACTAGGCTTTTCCTAGACTCCTCAGCAACTCTGTCTTTACGACCTCTTTAAAAAACAATCCCAAGAACAAAATAACCATTTTTAAAGTGACAGCATCATTATACCACCCCCTTAAATAAAAACTAGCAATATCAAATGATGGCTTCACTTTAAACCCCTTAATCTTACTCTGTTAGCACACCTACAATACATAGACAGTGCATTGGCAATAACTATGTAAACATTCTCTACTGGTCTTTTTGGTCATTTACTCCTGCCACTGAACATCTCTGTTTTTTTCATCCCTGTCTTGGAATGCATTGGCAATTATGTTTTCTCATCCACATGTATAATTTTCAAATTGAATGGTTGCCGGGAAGCATTGTGGCTCAGTGGTTAGCACTGCTGCCTCACAGCACTGGGAACCTGGGCTCAATTCCCACATTGGGTAGCTGTCCCATGTGGAGTTTGTACATTCTCCCCGTGTCTGTGTGGGTTTCTTCCCACAATCCTAAGATGTGCAGTTCTGGTGAATTGGCCATGCTAAATTGCGTATAGTGGTAAGTACATTACTCAGGGGTAAATATAGGGGAATGGGTCTGGGTGTGTTACGCTTTGGAGGTCGGTGTGGACTTGTTGGGTTGAAAGTCCTATTTCCATTCTGGAGGGAAGTGAACCTAATAATAAATTCCACCTAAGAAGCCTGGAAATTTTGCCCTTAAATTTCTCCACAAACCTCAATGGGTTATGATCAGTGTATATGATTGACTCCGTCACATTACTGGCAACATAAATGTTGAAATGTTGTCATGCCAACACCAAGCTCAAGGTCTCCTTTTCAATTATCAAATATTTCTGCTGATGAATGTTCAATTTCTTGATGAAATACCCGATCGGTCTTTCTATCCCAACCCCCGCCATTGTCTTCCTGCAAGAGCACAGCACCGACACCGACATGACTCCCCTCGACAGTCACTTTGAATGGACTTGTATGGCTAACACTGGAGCAGTCTTTATCACAGCTTTCAGGCTGTCAAACGCCGAATAACAGTCCACTGGAACCTTTTGCCTTTCTTTCGCAAATCAGTGAGTGGAGCAGCTACCCTGCTAAAACTTTATGTGAATGTCCAATAAAACCCACTCAACTCTTGGAATCGTAGACCTGCCCTCTTCATTGTTAATCTGGGAAAGTCCCCAATTACCTTTGTTTTCACATTGTGTGGAGCCATTTGTCCATGTCCAATAACATAGCACTGGAAGGTGACCTGGTGAGCTCACTCTTAGCCAGGTTTATCACCAAGCCTGCTTCCCAAAGTCAATTGAATAATTCTGATAAATGTTGGAAATGTTCCTTTCATGTGTGACTATATATCATCAGGTCGTCAATGTATACCATACAATTAGTTAATCTTTGAAATGGAGCTGGCACATTTTTCATACCAAATAGCATGACTTTAAACTGATACAGTTTAAAAGCTGTATTACAAAAGCTGAAATTGTCATCATTCTTTTCAACAAAGGTACTTGCCAGTATCCTCTCAGTACATCCAACTTGGAAATATAAGTTGGTGGTCCCAATTTTTCAATACAGTCTTCCAAATGTGGAAGCATAATTTGTAACTGCAGTGACTTGGCGAAAGTCTACACAAGACCGCTGGGTACCATTTGGCTTTGACACTATGACTATGGGTGAGCTCCGGTCTCTGTAACTCACATTGTTTATGTTGTCTTGGAGCATGCATACAATCTTGTGCCAACTTCACCGGGTTAAGTTGATAAGGATGTTGCTTAATTGGAACAGCATTTCCTATATCTCCATGGTGCATGATCAGATTAGTATTTCCCAGTATTTCCCACATATCTTCCATGCAACAGTAATAACGTTCAGGTCATTCCAAATGTCCTCTGGAAGGTAACTCAATAATTTATCCCAATTTTTGACAACTTCCTCATTGTACAATTTAATTTGAGGAATATCCAATTCAGAATCCTTGGAACTTGGTCCTTCACTCTACATTGGAACCAGGGAACACATTCTCCTTTTATTTTCCTACCCTGTCAAAATACCTTTTGAGCAGATTCACATAACACACACTCTGTGAGATTTCTTTCTATCTGGACTTCTTATCAAATAGTTCATCTCGTGCAATCTTCTTTTGACTTGATAAGGTCCACTAATCCTTGCTTTTAAAGGCTCACCTATCATTGGAAGTAACACTAACACTTTATCCTTGTTATCAAAACTGTGAGTTTTTGATTTCTTGATTGCAACATTCAATGACATCCTTACGCAGTCCTACCAGTAAAAATGTTCTTGCGTTATAGCTTGAGTTTTTCTTACCCCCTAAATGATCTCCTCCCGGTAATTCATGTGCTACCTGCAATACCTCCTTTCTATAACCTACTGGTATCAAAACTTATAAGACCATAAGACCCAAAGATGTAGGTGCAGAAATTAGGCCATACAGCTCATTAAGTCCACTCCACCTCTCAATCATGGCTGCTAAGTTTCTCACCCCCATTCCCCCACTTTCTCCCTGTAACCCTGGATCTACTTAATACGCAAGAACCTATCTCTCTCAGTCTTAAATATACTCAATGACCTGGCCTCCATGCCCTTCCATGGCAGTGAATCCCATAGATGCCCCACTCTCTGTCTGAAGAAATGTCTCCTTACCTCCATTCTAAAAGCTCTTCCCTTTATCTAAGGCTGTGCCCTCAGGTCCTAATCCCTCCTACCAATGGAAACATCTTCCCAACATCCTTTCTGTCCAGGCCATTTGTTATTCTGAATGTTTCAATTAGATCCTGCCTCATCCTTCTAAAATCCATTGAGTATTTTAGAATTGGCGGTTGCTTAAAGGCAAGTAGTGGAGGTGTGGGGAAGGTCTTGGTGAGGTGCTCATCTTCATTGATAATGTGTTGCAGCTCACGAAGAACATGCCGTAATTTTTCAGCCCCTGGGAAGTACTGAACAACGAAGGGTACCCTGTCAATTACAGCCCGTGTCTGTCTCCTGAGGAGGTCATTACGGTTCCTTGCTGTGGCACATCGGAATTGGCGGTCAATGAGTTGAACATTGTACCCCGTTCCTCATATGTTGAGTGTTTCATTCCTGGGACCATGGTCATGAACCTCCTCTGAAACAACTCCAGGGTCAGCACATCCTTCCTGAGATATGGGGCCCAAAACTGCACTCAAACTCCAAATGTAATCTGACCAGAGACTTATAGAGCCTCAGAAATACATCCTTGATTTTATATTCAAAGTAAATGACACCATTACCTTTGCCTTCCTAACTACCACCTCAACCTGCAAGTTTACTGAGCTTACTGAGATTAGATTGCAGTGTGGAAACAGGCCCTTTGGCCCAACAAGTCCACACCAACCCGCCGAAGCGCAATCCACCCAGACCCATTACCCTACATTTACCACTTCACCTAACACTACGGGCAATTTAGCATGGCCAATTCACCTAACCTGCACATTTTTTTGGATTGGGGGAGAAAACCGGAGCACCCGGAGGATACCCACGCAGACACGGGAAGAATGTGCAAACTCCACACAGAGTCGCCTGAGGCGGGAATTAGCTTGAGAGAATCCTGAATGAGAACTCCCAAGTCTCTTTGCACATTTATATTTCTGAATTTTATCTTCATTTAGAAAATGCCCATGTCTCTATTCTTCCGAGCAAAGTGCATGACCTCACATTTTCTCATGTTGTACTCCATCTGCCACTTCTTTGCCCACTGTCCTAACCTGCCCAAATCTTTCTCCAGCCTCCCCACCTCCTCAATGCTACCTGTCTCTCTACCTATCTTTGTATCATCTGCAAACATACCTAGAATTCCCTCAGTTGAACTTGGTGAACTTCCAACCATTTCTCATCTGCTTGAACACAGTGGAAACTCGATTATCCAAGCGAGATGGGCGGGCACTATTTCGTTCGGATAATCGAGTATTCGGAAAATCGATTAAACGCCTTTCCTCTGAGGCTCAGAATTTTAAAGTCTGCTCTCCATTCAGGAGACTCGCAGCAGCACACAGTGTGCAAGACCCCGCCCCGGCCCCTCCTCCTCATCCAACTCCTCCCCCCAACCCATTCCAACCCCGTTCACCCCGACCACCCAACCCCGTCCAGCCCCTTCCCTCTCCCCCGTCTCCCAACACCATTCAACTCCTGCCCCCCCACCTGTCTTTTTGAGGTAAGTCTCCAAATAGCGCACACATCCACACACACATGCACAACATATGAGTGCAAATTTTTGACAGGTTCCCTGTTTGCCCTGTACAGGACCATGTTGGAGAGATTATCCCTGGGAAGCAGGGTAGGTTAGGGTACACCCCTCTGTAGAATTCCAGGGAAAGTGTGGGGGGAGAAAGAGAGGGCGGGAGGTCAGTCATTTGGAGACGGTGCCTGTTTAATCATTGTAAACAAAAGACACGATCGCTGCTGGAAATACGTCTTTGCACCTAGGCACCTTACAAGGTGCCTAGGTGCAAAGACGTATTTCCAGCAGCGATCGTGTCTTTTGTTTACAATGATTAAACAGGCACCGTCTCCAAATGACTGACCTCCCGCCCTCTCTCTCTCCCCCCACACTTTCCCTGGAATTCTACAGAGGGGTGTACC
>NC_057757.1:8103377-8105097 GCF_004010195.1 Chiloscyllium plagiosum
GTCGGGAAGGTAAGTGATTGCTATTAGAGTGGGTGTGTTCTAAACCCCAGGTCCTACAAAGTAGGGTCTCCCTCCCTCCCTCCTCCTCTAACCTAAATTAAGAGTCCACAGACTTGCCACAAAAAGAGGGTCTAAGGAAGTTTTGATCGAAGAGTGAGGCTTCAGCTCAGGAATCTTTGACAAGGAGGTTGAGTGAAGTGATTACGCCACAGTTGAAGAGGGTGAAGACATGACAGCCCAGCAGGTTCAGTGCGCTACATGCTTGATCTGGGAGGTCAACGACTCTGGTGTGTCTGGCTCGTATATGTGTGGAAAGTGTGTTCATATTCAGCAATTGACTGAGCATATTGCAGCGCTGGCGAAAGAACTCGAAGACCTTAGGCTCATCCGAGAGAACGAGATCTTTCTGGACAAGACCTTCAGCGATGTTATTACACCAATCATGCCAGAAGAGAGCAGACGATAAGGAAGGCAGAGAGGAGACAGGTGCAAGAGACCCCGGGAGGAGTACCTGTCAGGAACAAGTTGAAGCTTTTGGAAACAGTAGAGACTGATGACACTGCCAGTTCGCAAGGCGGCCTGGCTGTCAATCAAAAGTTTGCGCAGAGGCAGAGCGGAAGAGTCGGACATCGCACAGAGCCGTGGTAATAGGGGACTCCATCGTGAGAGGAACTGACCGGGGTTTTTGTGGCAGCAGATGGGATTTAAGGATGGTGTGTTGCCTTCCTGGTGCCAGGCTGAAAGACATAGCGGACAGAGTGCAGGAAATCCTCAAGGATGAGGGTGAAGAGCCAGAGGTGGTGGTACATGTCGGCACAAATGATGTCGGGAAGAAGAGGAGGAAGATACTACAGCAGGACTTCGGAGAACTAGGAAGAAGGCTGAAAAGCAGAACGTCCAAGGTGGTTTTCTCCGGTTTGCTTCCAGTTCCTCGGGCTAGTGTGGCCAGAAACAGGGAGATAATGTACTTGAACGTGTGGTTGGGGAACTGGTGCAGGAAGCAAGGTTTTAAGTTCTTGGATCACTGGGGTATATTTTGTGGTAAGCATAAATTCTACAAGAGAGACGGTTTGCACCTTAATAGGTTAGGGACCAGCATTCTGGCAGACAGGTTTTCTACTGCAACACCGCTACATTTAAACTAAGTAGCGGGGAGGAGGGGACAAACTGGATGTTTAAAAAGGAAATTGAAGGGAAAGTTAGAACAAGGGAAGTCAAGAAAAACAATGTATCAATGAGGCAGAAAACTCGGAAAGGGATCATGCTGTTAGGTTGAGTGAAATAGGGGTTGATGGGAAGGGTGAGAGCAGTAACAAATTAAAAATACTATACATGAATGCACGAAGCATTAGACATAAGATGGATGAGCTTGAGGCTCTTTTGGAAATTGGCAGATACGATATTGTGGGGATAACTGAGACGTGGGTTCAAGTGGACAAGGCCTGGGAAATGAATATTCAAGGATACACGTGCTATCGTAAGGACAGACTGACGGGCAGAGGGGATGGGGTGGCCTTGTTAAGGGAGGATATTCAGTCCCTTGCGCAGGGGGACCTAGAGTCAGGAGATGTAGAGTCAGTGTGGATAGAGCTACGAAATACTAAGGGTAAAAAGACCCTCTTGGGAGTCATCGACAGTAGTCTGGATGTCGGATGTAAATTAAATCAGGAGCTGAAATTGGCCTGTCGCAAAGATATTACTACAGTTGTTATGGGGGATT
>NC_057757.1:8108941-8120920 GCF_004010195.1 Chiloscyllium plagiosum
TCGAACTAAAAACAAAGACTGTGTGTGGGAGGCTTGGTATGGTCAGGCTCCTTTTAGCTTTTTTAAATTTATTCAATCTCTCTTGGTAAGTTAGAGCAGAGGAGATGGAAGTTTGAGCAGTTGTATGATGCTCTTGCAGGATATGGGAGGTGAGGGTCACCACTAGTGTCCCTGCTAAAGTGCACCCAACTCCATCTCCTCACAGACAGCGTTAGGGAACTGGAGCTGGTGCTGGATGAACTTCGGATCATTCGGGAGACTGAGGGGGTGATAGAGAGGAGTTTTATAGAGACAGTCACACATATGTTACAGGATAAAGGTAGCTGTGCGACCGACAGGAGAGGGAAAGGGAATAGGCAGACAGTACGGCCATTCCCCTCAACAATAAGTTTCTGAGGTTATGCCTCAGAAACCTTATTGAATTATTTGAGGATGTGATAAAACACGTTGAGGAAGATAGAGCAGTGGGTGTGGTGTACATGGATTTTAGCAAGGTGTTTGATAAGATTCCCCAGGGTAAACTCATTGAAAATGTGGGGCATGGGATAAGGGGAATATGTCTTTCTGATTATGTAATTGGATGCCCCATAGAAGACAGAGGGTGGTGGTAAATAGAAAGTATTCAACCTGGAGCTCAGTGACCAGTGGTGTTCCACAGGGATCAGTTCTGGGACCTCTGCTCTTTCTGATTTTTATAATTGACTTGGATGAGGAAGTGGAAGGGTGAGTTAGTAAGTTTGCTGATGACAGGAAGGTTGGTGGAGTTGTGGATAGTGTGGAGGGCTGTTGCAGGTTGTAACGGGACATTGACAGGATGCAGAGCTGGGTTGATAAGTGGCAGGTGGAGTTCAACTTGGACAAGTGTGAAGTGATTCCGTTTGGAAGGTTGACTTGGAATACAGAATGCAGGGTTAAAGGCAGGATTCTTGGCAGTGGGGAGGGACAGAGGGATCTTGGATTCCATGCCCATTGATTCCTCGAGGTTGCAACCAAAGTTGTTTGGGTTGTTAAGAAGGTGTGTAGTGTGTTGGCTGTCATTAGCAGGGGGATTGAGTTTCAGAGCCACACGGTTATGCCTCAGCTCTATAGAGTTGGGGAGGGGTGTGCCAGTGCACCCCAGGGCCAGAGTTTGCAATTAATATAAATGAGCTGTTTGTAAGGGTTGTGTCTTTAAAATTATACCCCTGCATGAGATTGTGTTCATAAGTACGAGTTTTCTTAAGTCAGACATATGTAAACTGGGAGCCCTTACACAATACAGTCTCTTTATAGCACCAGTTACAAGATTGCAGGATGAAGTTTAATTCATGAAATATTTGTTATATATCAAAATTTGAACACCTTCACAATGAAATTTAAGGAAAATACAATCCCACTCCTCAACTCATTTCTGAACTTACTCTGGGTCCCTGCATAAATAAATGGGTTTATACAGGAACTTAAAATCTGAAGCATATACCCGCTTTCTTCCAGTTTGAAATTGGATTCAATGTAATTGGAACCTGAGAAATAACTCACGTTAGCAATTCGGACGTAGAGAAATGTTAATAGAAACAGCAGCCATAACAGGATGAAACTGCCTGAGATACAGAACAACAGGATGATGGACTTTCTCCGGTTCCTTACCTCCGTGTCATTCTGATTTTCTGTCTGTTTGCCAACTTGGAGTCTTTTGCGAGTTTGAATGGCCTTTAGAATTTGTCTGACAGTCACAGCATTCAGCAGTAAGATCAAAACGAATGGGAGACAAGGGGTTGAAATGCAATCAATCCAATCAAATGCAGCCCATGCAGCCGATGTATAAAATATAGACTTAATTTTGCAATGCCATGGTACATTACTGATTGTATACAATGGTTCGTAAATGAAATACCAGAATGTATTTTTGATACAGCTCATGCCACAAACTGCCCCTATAACCACAGCTGCTACTTTCTCTGTGCAATATCTTGTCTTCAATTTTGGGCAAGAAATGGCTACAAAACGATCAATAGTGAATATGACAGTTGCCCAGACAGAACAATCCCTACTTCCAGACATTAGCACAAAATTGACACTACAAACAGGGGTGACATACAGGACACTGAACGGAAAGTAAATGCCAACAATACGGTTCAGTATTACAGCTGTAATAATGACCAGCAGGTCTGTCAGTGCCATGGATACGAGGTAGTAAGTGATGCATCTGGAGAGTCCGCACCTTCCTCTGGATAGGATCACAATCACTGTCAAGTTAGCTGCAATATGAAAAAGAGACACAATCCAGAGGATTAAGAAAATGAATAGTGAGAAAGACAGTATGAGCAGAACCATTAGACTTGACTCCTCAAGGAGAGTTTTACAGAAATTAATTCCCTCATATATAAAAAGTAATTATTTTGCTTAAAGCAATCAACCAGACAAACATAGGACAGAGTACGGATATCAGAATGGAAACTAATATGTTATTCATATTAAATGTGAAGATTATTCACTCGAAAGGAAAAACATTATAGGATTTAGGTAAGAACATTACATTAAATTAGAAGCTAAAATGTAATATTCAGCATTTAGAATCGAAGGTTGAGAGCAGGAACAATTCAGAGCATTGCCTCAGTATGACCTCAGCAATGTTCACTGAGCAACCAACAGTCACAGGTCATTTTGAAGTTCAAGCTGACACTGAACGAGAATGGAGTTAGATATTGAGAATGGTACGGAGAGAGAAGAAGAAACATATGAATGGAGTGATCAGACGCATGACATTTTCAACACATGTCGGCACCTTTTTAAAGACAATTTGTTGCAAAATAACATTATTTTGCTGTAGTCAATTGTTACATTCAGCTGAGAAATTTTAACCCCCTCAATATTGTGACTTCATATGAAACGTTAGGGACAGCGAGAAATAGTAATAATCGCGTCGAGATACAGCTACCCCTTGAGTACAGCAAACCAATGCAATCATTAAATACAATACCTTTCCAATCCAATCCAGTATGTAAACCTGTCACAAAAGGTGGGAGGTTCAGAGAGGTCCTGGGGACAATTTTATTTCACTCACACGGTGGTGAGGTCTGGAATGTCCTGCCTGGGAGTGTCGTCGAGATGGGAAACTTACACCATTCAAACAAAGGATGTGGATGAACACTTGAGATGGCATAATATTCAAGGCTATGGGTTTGAAAGTGGGACTAGTGTAGATTTAGAATAACTGTTGTTGGTGTTGACTGGATGGGCCTATTCTACCTAATATGGTTCTATGTTTCTATAGTTACACTCCTGCAATCCAGTTGATAAAATTGGATACCAGAAGTTAATATTCACTCCATTTTCACTTAACATTTCAGAGTGAAACATTACATGGGATACCTCCGAACTCTACTCCATGCCAGTGTTAACATGTTTCCCTTCATAATTATTTTTAATCGTACGTTGGGATAGATTCTGAGATACCTGCAGGGGAGCTAGGACTTGAACTTCTGATCCAGAGGTTGGGACACTGTATAACACAGTCCTTTGCTGTAATGATGAGGGTGGCACACCAACCCACAACAATAGGACACAAGTTGTCGATGCCCTTCAGTGCACGACAGGAACAGAAGGTGCAATTATTTTTGTACCATCAGTTCATGGAAGTTACGATACCCCTCAGGCACAGATGGGACTCCAACCCAAACCTCTAGGCACAGTGATAGAGGTCTGACAATGCCGTTACAAGACCCTTTTTGGGTTAGAATTCTGGATATTATGCTGGTCAGGGTGTCTTCATCTAACTGGATGCCGACCGTTGGGAGCTGTGCAAGATCAGCTTTTCCCCACAATCTCTATACTTTTAAGACACTATTTGAAAAACAGTTCCCAACTGACCACATTTGTTTTGCCATCATGGTGGTTGGCAGTGTATTGGATAACTTGCTGGTCTCATTATTGTTAAGAATCAGACCAGACCCCCTCAAAATATTTATAAACTCTAATGTTTTCTTATTTTAAAGATAGATGAGAAGTGCTGTGTTCTAGACATAATGCAAATGATCAAATTATTTGACATTACGTCAAACACAATCTATTTAAACACTGAAGTTAAAATACAAATTAAAGAAAGAGGAATTTAGAATAACTTAACACTATTGGAAAACTTAATTGAATAATAGAGGCAGTAGCTATTACTAATTAATTGTTCAAATACAGTCGTATTCCATAAACACACCCCTTGGCAAAAAGGCTATTTCAGACACAGACTCTGACATGCAGTTCTCCAATCCACGAGGAAAGTAACATCAAGAGAAGGTTCAGAGAGAGTAGCAGCGAGGAGACATTTCCTGAAAGTATAAACTCTTTTTAGACCCCAATGGCTACTGCTGCTAAAAGCTAAGAAAAACTCAAAAGCCTGGTCTTTCAGAGCTGGTCACACTCATTCAGACTGTTTCCAAGGCTTCACATGTTGTTTATTTAAACCATCTTCAATAGGCAGGTCTCTGCCTTACAACCACTTGTCAGAAAAACACCAGGGCAACATCACCTCTTAAACTAACAGCATCATCTCACTACATTACTGGTGAAACAAATCCACAACGTTCTCTTGTAGCTGCTGGCTATCATTCACTCACATTGGTGGCTCAAAACATGGAATAATATCTGCAGTCACATGATCAAGAATCATAAAGGGGACATTTGAAGGGAGGTTTTGACACATTAAGTCCAAAAATTGCAAACTTTACACAGCAGATCTATGATTCACTGATAGAAATGCTCCATTAGGAGAAACTTTAAAGGGATTGTTGTTAAAGGGGGCAAGTTATTATGCATGAGTCAATAAAATATTCAGTTAAAATAGAGAGATGATGATATATAGCCAAAGCAATGATGTGGTAGAAAGACAGAATTGTTGCTAAGGAGATATATTAATATGTTTAAAACAACTATCTTTCCAGGAAACACATTAGATCTCTGAAAGGGAAGAAGTAACACAAAACAGACAGGTGATCACAGCAAATCAAAATGGCGTTCAAAATATATTAACAATTCCAGTCCAGTACCTGGCACCCCAATAGCTGCAAGGATGGGATAATAAATGGCAAAGAGCAGGCCTCTTGGCGCACCATGCATTTCGGTAAGATTCACTACTCCACATGAAGTGGGTGAGACATTTATACCTGATGTGAAGCTCTCAGGAGCAATTAGGTGTTTTGATTTGGAAATTAATTGCAAAATTGCAACAACAAAAAATAAGCTGTTTTGAAATGTTTTTGACATGATGTCTTATGCACAAAGGAAGGTCCTGGGGGAGTACTGAGGAACAAAGGGGCTTGGTTAGCACAGGTAGACAGGATGGTTAAGAAGGTACAAAGAATACTAGTCTTCATTTGCCCGGAAATAGAAAATAGAATACCGAATTTGGCAGACGTTCACCATGTTGTATTACCGGTGGACTTGAGAAAGGATTTGTTTCAGGGAACAGTTGATTTACCAGTAGGAGGAGTAAGGAAAGCTCAAGCCAAAGTACAGTAATATTTTTTTTAGCCTGGACTGCATAAGGATGCGGATGAATTTTGCAGGTTACATCATTTGTGTCAGGTAGTTGGAAAACCTCAGGCAGTGATAAAACCAACACCTTCAATACTCATTCCTGCATTTTAGAAACCTTTTTATAAGAGTCTTAATTGATTGCAGAGAACCCCTACCTAAAACAAAAAAGTGGGAATCAGTATTTGTTGACTATAATGGAAGTGTCCACTGCATTTCCAGAGGCCATTCCATTATGTAGTATCCTGCCTAAAAGGATTGTAGAAGAGTTACTCAAATCTTTTACAGGAAATGCATTACCCACAATGTTACAATCAGATCAAGTATCAAATTTTACATTACAATTATTCAAGGAAGTTATGGATAGCTTAGGAATAATACAATTCAAATCTAGAATCAAAGGGAGCATTAGAACGATTTTTCCCGCCTCAGGTGTCTGACTGTGTGGAGATTGCACGTTCTCCCCGTGTCGGCGTGGGTTTCCTCCCAGTGCTCCGGATTTTTCCCACAGTCCAAAGATGTGCAGGTCAGGTAAATTGGCCATGTTAAATTGCCTATAGTGTTAGGTAAGGGGTATGGATGGGTTGCGCTTCGGCGGGGCGGTGGAGACTTGTTGGGCCGAAGGGCCTGTTTCCACACTGTAATCTAATCTAAAATCTAATCTAAACGATGGTATTGAACTTTAATGACCATATTCAGCACTTAAAGTCAAAACTATCTATCTAGATGATTGATATAAAGGAGTTTCATTTGTATGTGTTGCAATTAGGGATGCACCAAATGAATCAATCAAATTCAGTGCATATGAGTTTGGTTTGGGGCTTAAGGGTGAAAGAACACTAAAATTAATTAAGGAGAAGTTGGTCGATCAGAGCTCAGAGACCACACATTTGGATTATGTGTCAAATTTTAAGGAAAGATTAAATAGAGCGAGTAAGTCAGTTTGATAGCATTTGAAAGTAACACCGCAAGTAACAAAATAGAAAACATATTAGAAATCAATAACCCACAAGTTTGCTCATGGAGATATAGTGTTAGTTCAGTGATAGGTGAAGCTTGAAAAGCAAGGACCTTATCAAGTCGAAAGGAAATTGAGTGAGCTGAATTATTTGTTAAGAATGACAGATGGACAGAAGTCTCACAGAGAGGATGATTTGAAATTGCTCACAAGGTGTTAGATAGGGAAGGAAAGTAGGAGAAGAATGTCTTCCTGGTTCCAACACAGAGTGAAGAAGTAGGTTCAGAGGATTCTGAATTGGACTTTCCTCCAATTAAATTGGACAATGAGGAAGTTCTCAAAAATTGGGATAAATTATTGAGAAACATTCCAGTGGAAAAGCCAAATAACCTGGAAGTGTTATTAGAATCATGGAGGGAGATGTATAGGAAATACTGGGAAGTACTAACCTGACAATGCATGATGTTGATACAGGATATGCTGTTCCAATTAAGCAACATCCTCATAGGCTTAATCCTTTAAATTTGGCACAGGTTCAAAAACAGATTGTATGCTTGCTCAAAGCCAATGTAATCAAAATTTCTTTACTCAGAGAGTAATAAGGGTATGGAATGCTTTGCCTACATCGGTAGTAGATTCACCAAGTTTAAGTGCATTTAAGTCGTCATTGGACAGGCAAATGGACGTCCATGGAATGATGTAGGTGGGATGGGCTTCAGATTAGTATGACAGGGTGGCGCAACATCGAGGGTCGAAGGGCCTGTACTGCTCTGTAATGTTGTATGTTCTATGAATTTCAATGACCCATCGTAATAGTGGCAACACCAGATGGTGTCTGATGATTATGTGTTCCTATCACAAAGTCAATGCAGTTTGTTATGGACCAGGCCAGACCCCCTCAATTATTTTTTTTTAGATTACATTACATTACAGTGTGGAAACAGGCCCTTCGGCCCAACAAGTCTACACCGCCCCGCCGAAGCGCAACCCGCCCATATCCCTACCTGTACCCCTTACCTAACACTACGGCAATTTAGCATGGCCAATTCACCTGACCTGCACATCTTTGGACTGTGGGAGGAAACTGGAGCACCCGGAGAAAACCCACGCAGACACGGGGAGAATGTGCAAACTCCACACAATCAGTCGCCCGAGGCGGGAATTGAACCCGGGTCTCTGGCGCTGTGAGGCAGCAGTGCTAACCACTGTGCCACCGTGCCGCCTATTTGAAGAAGGTAGCCCAAACTCTAACTTTTTCTCATTGTAAAGGCAGATGTGAAGTGGGTGTTCCAGAAGAGATACATCTGCTCAAACCACTTGGCTCTACGCAAAACAGCATTTACATTAACATTCCAGTTGAAACACAAACAAAAGAACACGGTATTTAGAATAACTTAACTATAACTGACCCGATAGAGCAACTTAACAAAGGAGCTGTTCCAATCCAGTAACATCCCATAAACACACCACTTGGCAAAAAGGTAAATTCAAACACAGGTACTTCCAAACAGGATGGAGCAGCATGCACAGAGATTTCAGGGAGAAAAGCAGTCAGGAATCATTTTCAGAAGCTTTTGCCATCCTGGACTCCAGCATCTTGTGATTGCTGCAGCTCAATTAAACCTGAACTGGCAGAACTGGCCATTCCCCTGCTGTTGTTAAACTAGGCTTTTCCTAGATGCCTCAGCACCTCTGTCTTTACGACCTCTTTAAAAAACAATCCCAAAAACAAAATAACCATTTTTAAAGTGGCAGCATCATCATACCACCCCCTTAAATAAAAACTAGCAATATCAAATGATGGCTTCACTTTAAACCCCTTAATCTTACTCTGTTAGCACAATACATAGACAGTGCATTGACAATAACCATGTAAACATTCTCTACTATATTGTATTTCTGGTCATTTATTCCTGCCACAGAACACTTCCGTTTTTTCCATCCCTGTCTTGCAATTCGTTGGCAATTTTGTTTTCTCGCCCACATGTATAATTTTCAAATTGAATGGTTGCTGGGAGGAATGTGGCTCAGTGGTTAGCACTGCTGCCTCACAGCACTGGGAACCTGGGCTCAATTCCCACATTGGGTAGCTGTCCCCTGTGGAGTTTGTACATTCTCCCCGTGTCTGTGTGGGTTTCTTCCCACAATCCAAAGATGTGCAGTTATGGTGAATTGGCCACGCTAAATTGCGTATAGTGGTAAGTACATTACTCAGGGGTAAATATAGGGGAATGGGTCTGGGTGTGTTACGCTTTGAAGGTCAGTGTGGACTTGTTGGGTTGAAGGGCCTGTTTCCATTCTGTAGGAAATCTAACCTAATAATAAATTCCACCTAAATAGCCTGGAAATTTTGCCCTTAAATTTCTCCACAAACCTCAATGGGTTATGAGCAGTGTATATGATTGTCTCGGACATAAATGTTGTCATGCCAACACCAAGCTCAAGGTTTCCTTCTCAATTATCAAATATTTCTGATGATGAATGATCAATTTCTTGAAGAAATACGCAATCGGTCTTTCTATCCCCCCCTCCCCCGCCATTGTCTTCCTGCAAGAGCACAGCACCGACACCCACATGACTCCCCTCAACAGTCACTTTGAATGGTTTTGTATGGCTAACACTGGAACAGTCTTTATCACAGCTTTCAGGCTGTCAAATGCCTAATAACAGTCCACTGGAAGCTTTTGCCTTTCTTTAACAAATCAGTGAGTGGAGCAGCTACCCTGCTAAAAGTTTATGTGAATGTCCAATAAAACCCACTCAACCCTTGGAATCGTAGACCTGCCCTCTTCATTGTTAGTCTGGGAAAGTCCCCAATTACCTTTGTTTTCACATTGGGTGGAGCCATTTGTCCATGTCCTATAACATAGCCCTGGAAGGTGACCTGGTGAGCTCACTCTTAGCCAGGTTTATCACCAAGCCTGCTTCCCAAAGTTAATCGAATAATTCTGATAAATGTTGGAAATGTTTCTTTCATGTGTGACTATATATCATCAGGTCGTCAATGTATACCACACAATTAGTTAATCTTTGAAATGTGGCTGGCACATTTTTCATACCAAATAGCATTACTTTAAACTGATACAGTCCATTCAGCATTACAAAAGCTGAAATTGTCTTCATTCTTTTCAACAAAGGTACTTGCCAGTATCCTCTCAGTACATCCAACTTGGAAATAAAAGTTGGTGGTCCCAATTTTTCAATACAGTCTTGCAAATGTGGAATCAGATGTGAATCATACTTTGTAACTGCAGTGACTTGGCGAAAGTCTACATAAGACCACTGGGTACCATCTGGCTTTGGCACTGTGACTATGGGTGAGCTCCAGTCTCTGAAACTCACATTGTTTATGTTGTCTTGGAGCATGCATACAATCTTGTGCCAACTTTACCGGGTTAAGTTGATAAGGATGTTGCTTAATTGGAACAGCATTTCCTATATTTCCATGATGCATGATCAGATTAGTATTTCCCAGTATTTCCCACATATCTTCCATGCAACAGCAATAATGTTCAGGTCATTCCAAATGTCCTCTGGAAGGTAACTCAATAATTTATCCCAATTTTTGACAACTTCCTCATTGTACAATTTAACTTGAGGAATGTCCAATTCAGAATCCTTAGAACTTGGTCCTTCACTCTACATGGAACCAGGGAATACGTTCTCCTTTTATTTTCCTGCCCTGTCAAAATACCTTTTGAGCAGATTCACATAACACACTCTCTGTGAGATTTCTTTCTATCTGGACTTCTTATCAAATAGTTTATCTCGTGCAATCTTCTTTTGACTTGATAAGTTCCACTAAACCTTGCTTTTAAAGGCTCACCTATCATTGTAAGTAACACTAACACTTTATCCTCGTTATCAAAACTGTGCCTTTTTGATTTCTTGATTGCAACATTCAATGCCATCCTTACGCAGTCCTACCAGTAAAAATGTTCTTGTGTTATAGCTTGAATTTTTCTTACCCCCTAAATGATCTCCTCCCGGTAATTCATTTGCTACCCGCAATACCTCCTTTCTATAACCTACTGGCATCACAACTTATAAGACCATAAGACCCAAAGATGTAGGTGCAGAAATTAGGCCATCCAACTCATTAAGTCCACTCTACCTCTCAATCATGGCTGCTAAGTTTCTCACCCCCATTCCCCTGCTTTCTCCCTGTAACCCTGGATCCACTTAATACGCAAGAACCTATCTCTCTCAGTCTTAAATATACTCAATGACCTGGCCTCCACGGCCTTCCATGGCAGTGAATCCCAAAGATGTCCCACTCTAGGGCTGAAGAAGTGTCTCCCTACCTCCATTCTAAAAGCTCTTCCCTTTATCTAAGGCTGTGCCCTCAGGTCCTATTCCCTCCTACCAATCGAAACATCTTTCCAACATCCTCTCTGTCCAGGCAATTTGTTACTCTGAATGTTTCAATTAGATCCTCCCTCATCCTTCTAAAATCCATTGAGTATAGTTCCAGAGTCCTCAAACATTCCTCATATGTTGAGCGTTTCATTCCTGGGACCATTCTCATGAACCTCCTCTGAAACAACTCCAGGGTCAGCACATCCTTCCTGAGATATGGGGCCCAAAACTGCACTCAATACTCCCATGTAATCTGACCAGAGCCTTATAGCGCCTCAGAAATACATCCTTGCTTTTATATTCAAAGTAAATGACACCATTGCCTTTGCCTTCCTAACTACTAACTCAACATGCAAGTTTACTCAGATTATTGAGATTAGATTACAATGTGGAAACAGGCCCTTTGGCCCAACAAGTCCACACCGACCCGCTGAAGCGCAACCCACCCAGACCCATTCCCCTACATTTACCACTTCACCTAACACTACAGGCAATTTAGCATGGCCAATTTAGCATGGCAATTTAGCATGGCCAACTGCACATTTTTTTGGATTGGGGGAGAAAACCGGAGCACCCGGAGGATACCCACGCAGACACGGGAAGAATGTGCAAACTCCACACAGAGAGTCGCCTGAGGCGGGAATTAGCTTGAGAGAATCCTGAATGAGAACTCCCACGTCTCTTTGCACATTTATATTTCTGAATTTTCTCCTCATTTAGAAAATGTACATGTCTCTATTCTTCCGAGCAAAGTGCATTACCTCACATTTTCTCATGTTGTACTCCATCTGCCACTTCTTTGCCCACTGTCCTAACCTGCCCAAATCTTTCTGCAGCCTCCCCACCTCCTCAATGCTACCTGTCTCTCTACCTATCTTTGTATCATCTGCAAACATACCTAGAATTCCCCCAGTTGAACTTGATGAACATCTACCCATTTATCATCTGCTTGAACACAGTGGAAACTCGATTATCTGAGCGAAATGGGCGGGCACTATTTCGTTCGGATAATCGAGTATTCGGAAAATCGAATAAACGCCTTTCCTCTGGGGCTCGGAATTTAAAATCTGCTCTTCATTCAGGAGACTAGCAGCAGCACACAGTGTGCGAGACTCCGTCCCGGCCCCTCCTCCTCGTCCAACCCTTCCCCCAAACCC